>NC_092294.1:13155048-13187548 GCF_036320965.1 Panulirus ornatus | reverse complement strand
AGAGAGAGAGAGAGAGAGAGAGAGAGAGAGAGAGAGAGAGAGAGAGAGAGAGAGAGAGAGAGAGAGGAGAGAGAGAGAGAGAGAGAGAGAGAGAGAGAGAGAGAGAGAGAGAGAGAGAGAGAGAGAGAGAGAGAGAGAGAGAGAGAGAGAGAGAGAGAGAGAGAGAGAGAGAGAGAGAGAGAGAGAGAGAGAGAGAGAGAGAGAGAGAGAGAGAGAGAGAGAGAGAGAGAGAGAGAGAGAGAGAGAGAGAGAGAGAGAGAGAGAGAGAGAGAGAGAGAGAGAGAGAGAGAGAGAGAGAGAGAGAGAGAGAGAGAGAGAGAGAGAGAGAGAGAGAGAGAGACATGATTTACATCCCTCCACTTTAACTTGCCACGCCTACAGAGGTGAAGGGTCACTGTAAAGTAGACGTAACTCTACGTGCGTCCTTACTACGTCAGTATTACGTCCAGTCCACAACGCTCTGTACATAACTGCCATTTGTAGCGTCTGACGCTTGTCGAATCCACGAGGGCGTAAGTTGATCGTTCGTTGATAAAGAGACCAGCGGCTCATTGCCGGCCACGAAAAACTCAGAGAACATAACTTCATTGCCCCGCTGAAAGTTCAGAGAACAAAATGGTTCATCCCCCCCCTTCAAGGTGAAGCCACAAAGAACACTGGTTCATTACCCAGTTGAAAACCCGGAAGTTTTTTTTGGGTGGGCTGAATAATTTCCCTTTTTTTTACTCACAAAAGCAAATAAATGCGTTTGTGAATCAGGTTATGAGTAATAAAAGTGATTATTATTATCTTTTTTTTAGAGAGAGTCTAATATACACATGACCCAGCTAACTCCCGCAGAACCCTGGGATGTCCTGTGTCTGATTCTGGGGAGAGAGATGTCCCAGTGTATCTGGAGGAGCTGGCGCTAAGTCTCCCACGATCATCCATCGTCTCCCCATCCTACGATTCTCCTTTTATTTCTCCCATTCCTCATAAACTCCCCAGATATTCTCCTCTCCAATGGTCGAGACATTACCACCGAGATGTGTCTCTCTCACACCTCTCTCTCATTCTCCTCATCTTCTGTCCCTCATTCACTGGCCTATAACCCATAAACTCCCCTGATCAGCTCTTCCCACGTCCTCACTAACCTTCTCATAGTTTTGGACCTCATGTAAGACTCTCACTTGTCTTCTCACTATAGCCTCTCCCACTCCCTAACCACCTCTCACCCCCTCTAGTTCCACTCTCCCGTGATCCCAGGTGTCCCCTCGGTCACTCATTCACTCGTTCCCTCCCTCACAATAACACGACTTTTGCCAGTATTTCGTCACTTAACAGTAATGCTAGCGTTATCCAGGCGACATCTGGATCGTAAAGGTAAACTACTTTGCTCATTTAGCAAGGATTTGCTCTCAATGAAAATGTTACAGGATATTTATCGTCGCAAACTACGCAAGAGAACTGTGCCAAATCTCCATTAGCCGACGGATCGTAATTGGTCCTGCCCTTGTTTAGAGAGTCGTAATGTTGTGTGGGATTATTCCACTTGATTTAGACGTGACCTGTCTGGAATAATGGCTCATGTCATCGAGTTTCATGTAGGTACTTTTTTATACGTGTCTTATATTTCCAATCTCCGTTCCACAAAGCTTTTCTGCTTTGTCTTCAACATTTTTGAGCAAGGGTGTACGACCCTTGGGTGTGATGGCCTAGCCTTTCGTCTAAGGCCAGGGCATCATGTACGAGGGTTGTAGCTGTCGCGCTAAAGGTCGTTCAGTCATGCTCAAGGGTCGTACCATCGTGCTCAAGATAATATCGTCGTGCTCAAGGGGTCGTACCGTTGTGTTTAGGAACTTAACAAGCATAATTACCAAAGCGTTTTGCACCTGGCCATCTTTATCCTCACAAATTATAAGAGGCGAATAAATAGACTTCCAAAACTACAGATTTTCCAGCAACACTCCTTACATCTATTTTCTATTCATAATACTAACATGGAAATAGAAGGTATAGAAATCTAACTTTATTTCCTGATCACTGCTAACGCCATATTCATTTATGGTCGTCAGATGACGGTTAAATCATTGAGCCAAGAAGATCTGGATAACAAGTTTTGTTCTTTAGAGTCTGTTCTTCACGCGTGTGAGGTTCTGTTGGGTTTTAGTTCTATCAAGGAGCGATACTATAACTTTGTGAACAGTGTTCTTAAGTTGACACTGTTCATTGACCTTACTTTGACACTGCCTTACTGTGATGCAAGGAGCCCGTGACCCAATAGTGTCAAAGGCTTAGTGAAAGGTGATTAAAGCCGTATGAATCAAAGGAAAACTCACTAATACAAACTTAGATGCAAAGTTTCCAATGATTAAGGGTTAGAGGACCGAGAACACACAGATGAACGACACAAGGTTAGTGAGAGAATATAGTAAGCGTTCCTATCATAGCAGAAGATGCTCAATACTAGACACTCAGGTGGAGAAAAAGAACCATAATGTTATGATGGGAGATTAGCGTCTGCTGATAGCAGTAGATTAGAGGCATGAGTTTAGTGATGAAATACAAAGAAAAATTACACAGAAACGAAGTTATTCAGATATCAGTACAATGAAGAAGAGGAGGTGCAGTGTTGCTACTGTCTCTGGAGATGCTTTATCTCATACCAGTGTTATCAGAGACAGCTTATCATTCATATCACTTGTTGATGGGTGATTAACTGAAGATGAATTTACGGGGGCTAGGGAGGGTTACGTAGGGAGTTATCTCAATGGGTAGATAAGAGATAAGACGATACTTAGAGGATGTATTGAATCATTGAATAGATATGAATGATCCGGTTGTGAGGTACGGGCTAACATGCCTTAGATAGAATTTCACTCGTACATATTTAATCACCTTTTCTTTATGGGAACTGTGTTGTACCACGAAAGGTCACCCCAAAAAATTTTATGTCAAAACAAATGTGTGGTGTTTGATTATGTTGAATATTCATGTTCATCTCTGTATATCAATTAAGGTCATACAATAAAAGCTTTGGCTTTTCACAGATGTATTGTGACCCATGATAATAGTTTTAAGGGCACACACACACACACACACACACACACACACACACACACACACACACACACACACACACACACACACACACACACACACAAATCATATGCAAAAACCTTCAACCGCCACACCACCAATGACTTAGCCACTTTTACACAAGCTTTAACAGACGATCAAAAACGATGCGAACCTCAAACAGGAAATTTTGCCACGAAATGTCTTCATTAATTCCCTGTGGATAGATCCTGGCAAATCAAAACGTCCTGAAAAGCAAGTTAAACTGGTCTTAAATCGGTTCACGGGAAATGAGTGCCTCTGGGAAAGTCTCTTCTACGAAAGATCATTCTCATAATCTTAAACTTATGAAGATAATGACTGAACTCACTTTATCTTAGAGAGACACATATTGAGCTGTTCTTAATGTCATTACTTGAGTCCTACATGACTATAGGGTGCTCAGCAACCATGGCGTGCTCAACAACACTTTGAAAAAGACAAGGAAATAGAGATCTGATATTTGTGTCCGGCTCTGAGCTCCACCATCCAAACACTTTTACCTGATTAAGACTATTCTTAGCATCACTAAACCGTGGAACTCTTTACCTTCTTATGTCTTTCGAAACACCTGCTGTCACTGGACCATTATATTTAGTATAAGTCGGTCTTATAAATCAGTTTCTTCATCTATTTAAAAGCATTTTGTAATTCATATATTTCTTAAATGTTTTTTCATTGATATGTCAGAAACTTTGGATGATAATCTAAGAATAGTATACACACAGTCACACATAAATCAATATTTTCTGCACTCACACACACACACACACACACACACACACAAACACACACATACACACACACCATCATTCATCGCACCTAATGACACATCTGGTCTAACAATAGACCCATTACTCGCTAAGGTACTCCAGATACCAGAGGTTTAGACCTGAACTAGTCCAGTCACTAGTGATATATCTCTCTCCTTGTACCTTGTACTGCCACAAGTTCCCTGGTGTTGTTTGTTGTATCTGCGAGTGTCTGTCACAACCTCCTGTACGCTGTAGGTGACTCTGCTCCCACCTTCCCTCCCACAAGTGTTCTCGAGAGCCGAGGTGTCACCAACACAAGGCTAAGTTGGCTGGTGGTACACACACACACACACACACACACACACACACACACACACACACACACACATGGTGGATTGTGTGGCTTCGGGAAGTGAGAGAGGATCTCTCTCTCTCTCTCTCTCTCTCTCTCTCTCTCTCTCTCTCTCTCTCTCTCTCTCTCTCTCTCTCTCCCTTCCTAGAAGGTGCTGCCTTCATGCGCTGAACATATCCTGAGCTTGCGCCAAGCCACTGTTACGAGCTGGGGAAGGTGACTCTATTTTGCCGCTCTAGCTTTAGTTACTCTTGCTCTAGTGAAGGTTCAGACCTTCAGAAATGCTGGCAGAGAGTGGGTTGGCCTTCTATTGATCTCTCATTTCCTACGGCCTCACTCCCTTACAGCTCTAACACTCAATATACCTTATAAAAGATCACAAGCCTTTCCCCAACCACCACCCTCTCTTACTATCTCCTTTAGCTCTCAAGATATCTTTTATGACTAAATAGACTTATTTCTTCTAAGCTGAATGTCTTCTTTAGCACTTCAATTGTTTTCTGTAACCACACGCACTTCTTTAACTACAGACACTTCTGTAACTGTAAGCAGTGATCCAACAGCGCTGAGTATAACCCTGTGTGAGACGCTATTGTTTTATATTCTCTTGAAGAAAACAAGTGACGAAAAGTTAAGTGCTATATTAACAAGTGACGAAAAGTTAAGTGCTATATTAACAAGTGACGAAAAGTTAAGTGCTATATTCCAATCAGTAGCTCATGTCGCATTCATAACATTGGTGTCTCTCTACAAACACAGTCTTTCCATTTCTTACTGTCGTCTTTGAGTTCTTTCTCTTTCTCGTGTTCACCTCCAACATGATTTCCCAGTTATCCTACCTCCTCACCCTTTGTATATATCCTTCTTCATCATATTCCTGCTCTGCAGCTCCTTTTCTTATTCCTACCACCTCTTCTGCTTCTTCCCCCTCCACCTTCATCCTACTTATCAATATTAGGGGAATCCAAAGCCTCAACACAATATGAATTTTTGAATACTACTCCGTTTATGAAGTCTGCTCTTACTTGACATTCTGCAGGGCTGTACTACCTGCTTGAAATGCAGATGTTGTAAGCAGGAGCAGACAGCTGCTGAGCCAGAAGGTTTGGAAATCTCAAGGGATCATCTTCTAGAGCAGAAAAGATACCTCAAAATAATACGAAGCTTCTGTACCCATTAACACTTATGTTATTTGTAGGTTGCATTATATCAAATACTTATAGAAAAAGTCTTATAGACGTATTGTATCGAGATGTGTCAAGGAATATAGATCTAGCACAATGAATGAGCGATATCTAAAATGGTCAGTATGATACAGAGTGGATTACTATACTGATATTACATAAAAGAGCCTAGAGTTTTATAAAATATTACTGACAACCCTCTAGGATATATTTTCTTTTCTGAAAGAAGCGAAAGATACTTACAGCAGCTACCAGTTTACGAATATTCATTGTACTTTATAATAATCTGAAAAATCCAGCGACAGATTGGCAGCTTATACGTTGATGATGATTTGCTGAGGTCATGCAAGTCTTTCGCAGGCGAGTGTTGGGTGTTGCCAGCCCGGTCTGTGGAGGCAGAGCTGGAAAAACTACCTCTGTTATACCCAGTTCCAGGTCTCTGTAAGGATAGCTGGAGGGATTGTCACTGTTGCACCAAGTTCCAGATCTCTGGAAGGAGAGATGGTGGGACCATCTCGCCTAAACCCACCGTTCAAGTCTCTGGACGCAGTTTTGAGGGGAACACTTCTGGTTTAGAACATTTCTGAACAGAAAGAACTTTGCAAGTGTCCTGATGATTGATATCAGAATGCAAATCAAAAAATGAATTTGAAGTAAATTGAAATATACCGAGGCAGTCGACCCAATTGTCAGTGTTGATTACAAGTGAGAGATGATAAAGGTGAAGATCAGACGATTAGGTAAGATTTCATAAGGGCTGAAATGGCTGTAACTCCTACTCCTGTATGGTAATGGGGCTTGAAAACAGGGTACTCCTGTATCCTGGAGGGGTGTTGGTCTGTTCCAGGAATAATAGGGAAAGACATTATGGTACGTGATGACCTGGAAAATATCTTCTTTCTTGTTACAAAGGGAATGACTGGGGTGATAGTGTGTACACTTACGAAGCTCAGACTAATTGCTTCACTGGTTCACTACACCTTGCAAACCCACATCGAGGCAGGATACCTCAACAGATCTATCTATCTATCTATCTATCTATATATATATATGTATATATATATATATATGTATATTATATATATATATATATATATATATATATATATATATATATATATATATATATATATATATATATATATATATATATATATATATATATATATATATATATATATATATATATATATATATATATATATATATATATATATATATATATATATATATATATATATATATATATATATATATATATATATATATATATATATATATATATATATATATATATATATATATATATATATATATATATATATATATATATATATATATATATATATATATATATATATATATATATATATATATATATATATATATATATATATATATATATATACATATATATTCGTTTATACACTCTTGCTTTTCACGCCCTAACAATGTTCCACCGAGAACTAAACATGCGAGAAAATATAAAGATACTCACTTGGCTTTTTCTTCTGTTCCTTTTTGAAAGCGTTAATACGATAGGAGAGGATTTTCCACCTCCCAGCTCCCGCCCCATTTCAGTCTCATCCAACAATATCTGGGAGGTATGTGTTCTCTCTCTGTCTCTCTCTCTCTCTCTCTCTGTCTCTCTCTCTCTCTCTCTCTCTCTCTCTCTCTCGCTCTCTCTCTCTCTCTCTCTCTCTCTCTCTCTCTCTCTCTCTCTCTCTCTCTCTCTCTCTCTCTCTCCCCAGGGGTGTTAGTGTGATCACTATATGTACCATGTCTTGATTCTCATATATATATATATATATATATATATATATATATATATATATATATATATATATATATATATATATATATATATATATATATATATATATATATACATATATATATATTTATTTATTTATTATACTTTGTCGCTGTCTCCCGCGTTTGCGAGGTAGCGCAAGGAAACAGACGAAAGAAATGGCCTAACCCCCCCCCCCCCCCCCCCCCCCATACACATGTATATACATACGTCCACACACGCGAATATACATACCTACACAGCTCTCCATGGTTTACCCCAGACGCTTCACATGCCTTGATTCAATTCACTGACAGCACGTCAACCCCGGTATACCACATCGCTCCAATTCACTCTATTCCTTGCCCTCCTTTCACCCTCCTGCATGTTCAGGCCCCGATCACACAAAATCTTTTTCACTCCATCTTTCCACCTCCAATTTGGTCTCCCTCTTCTCGTTCCCTCCACCTCCGACACATATATCCTCTTGGTCAATCTTTCCTCACTCATTCTCTTCATGTGCCCAAACCACTTCAAAACACCCTCTTCTGCTCTCTCAACCACGCTCTTTTTATTTCCACACATCTCTCTTACCCTTACGTTACATATACACATTCACACCCCGTAGTTTATGACGGGCATCCATCTTATCAACCAGTCCTTAGGGGAGGATGAACAGCTGGGCGGACTGGGGACTGGCTACCGCGACGAGGATTCGAACCTATGCTGTGGTTTTCTTTTTTTCTCTCTTTCAGACAATCCGTCGCGTAAATAAACTATCAGGTCAACAGTAGTGTCATACGATCACAAATCATCTGGTTTTTTTTTTCCTTCACATTTACAGGTTTGACAATCAACAGGGGGGAGGGAAAGGGGGTGGGGGGGTCATTACGCCCGGACACCCCTCTCAGGAAAGTGGGGAAAAAAAAGTTTTTTTTCCCTTTGTGGTAAGAGGTTTATGGACGCTGAAGCGAGCGAGGTGTTTGGTGGTACGGAAACCAAAACACAATATGGGAAATGATCCCCTTTTTTTATCAAGGGTTTTCTATGACGTTATAACCCTTATAGCACTTATGGATCTGACTTAGGAACTGTGTGTGAGCTGTATTCTCTGATGTCTTAAGTCTTACCCGTTTTCTGGCTCTGTGTATACAGATATGCACATATACGTACATGCATGCAAACGTACACACACACACACACACACACACATATATATATATATATATATATATATATATATATATATATATATATATATATATATATATATATATATATATATATATATATATATATTTATATATATATATATATATATCTATATATATATATATAGCCAGACAGGTTAATAGTGTGTCAATATATAGAATATACCAAGTTAAACAAGACAGAGATGATGGTAACGCAAGTCTCTTTCTCTCCCTTTGTCCCCTACAGAATAACTTATCACGACATATATTACCAGGTTTGTCATACTGTGTTCATGCGTCATACGTTCATCATTCAAGGTGTTAGCCAGCAATAGATATAGTCTACTCTGGGTGTTTGCACAACCCCGAAAGGTATTGGCCAGGGGTGAACCCATAATGTCAGTTTTTTATGAAATATTTATGAGTTATTTTATGATGCTGTAAATATGTTTTTTTTTTTTTAGCTCCTCTAATCTCCAAAGACCTTAAGGGAAGGTTGCTCCGGAGCAGTTCATAATTTTACTCTCAACCAAATCATCTTATGCAAATTCTTCGTCGCCTGTTTTTCTTATGAAAAGGAAAGGGGTTCGAATTCCACTGTAAATCACTCTATCCCACAACATCTTACAACAATAAGTTTGACTGTACTGGAGGCCAGTCTGCCTCTCGTTTCAACAAAGTCTGCCTCGTCGTTTCAAAAGAGAAGCGAAAACAGAACACAAACCATTTGCGAACGCTTTGTTCCTCACTGGGTAAGAAAAATAGACCAGAATCATTACATAAAATACTGCCTGGAGATAAATGCAGTGGAGGATTACATGAACGCACCCTGGATCTAACTTACTCTATGCTTTTACGATGAATTGTCCTTCGTGGCTGCAATGCTAAATGGGTACAGATTGTGGAGGTCTCTTTAATGGTCGCCAGAGGGATTGGTAGTAAAGTCTAATCAGATCCTGGAGGAAGTTATTACACCCTCCAATCCTTCTCATTTACCTCATCATCTCAATGAGAGAATCTGGACATATACATATACCACAATTATAGACGTTGTCCATCCACCTCTAACACTAAAGTTTTAAACTTTTCCCTCCTTAAATCTCTCCTTGTTGAGTTACCCTTACCCCTTAGATCCCCTTAACTCCCCCTGATACCTCTTCCTCCTCTCGCCCCATCTTACTAGCACGTCTTCTTCCCTCCTCCCTCAAGCACCCATCTCATCTCAGACCCACATCAGATCTCTCGTGTCCTCGCAAATGGCGCCAACATTCACAGGCTGACGCTCTGTTGATTGTTCCATTTACCTGGATGGAGAGAGGTGGATGACGATAACCACTCACACATCATCGCCAGTCGTCCAGGAGCGTCAAACGCCTGGAAGACTCTGGAAGGAAGTGGGGGGGGGGGGGGCGTTGTCTGACACCATCGGGGGAGGTGAGGTGTTTGTTGCCACCATCAAGGGTGGTATGGGTGTGTCTGCTAACCATTAAGGTGGGCTGGTGGGGAGGGAGGAAAGGGGAGAGGGAGAGAGGATTTCCCATCTCACTCATTATTCCAACCATCTCCATTCATCCGTCTCTCTCTCTCTCTCTCTCTCTCTCTTCTCTCTCTCTCTCCAACATGCACAACACACCCAAACCTGTATCACTACATTCACACATTTTTCCTTCCTCATTCTGGCCCAGAAACAATACCTTTGTCTCGAAAGCCACTCCTAAAACTAACTTGAAGTTTATATCCACGTTGTGAGTAAACCTGAAAGGAGCAGTTTTCTTCACCAGAGTAGAGAAAAACGAAAAAAAAAAAACCCGTATGTACATGGGGATATGATTCATTATCTAGATGGGGTTATGATCCAGTATTCATATGTGGGTTATTACCCATTATTTACAATGGGTTATAGCATCAGCATCCCATCACAAAGCCACCAAGGAATTAGTTGCAAGGAGAATTTCCAGCACCTGGTCCTCACGACGTTTTCTTTCCCTCAGACACACACACACACACACACACACACACACACACACACACACACACACACACTCACAGACCAATGCTTTTACCGAGTCACTGGAGGACCAAAGACAAAAAATGAATTATCCATCATAATAGTGAAGACGGACTTTTGTGGGGCAGTCTGTTGCTGGTGCTAATGGAAACGACACGTGGTCGAGAGAGCAGAAGAGGGTGTTTTGAAATGGTTTGGGCACATGGAGAGAATGAGTGAGGAGAGATTGACCAAGAGGATATATGTGTCGGAGGTGGAGGGAACGAGGAGAAGAGGGAGACCAAATTGGAGGTGGAAAGATGGAGTGAAAAAGATTTTGTGTGATCGGGGCCTGAACATGCAGGAGGGTGAAAGGAGGGCAAGAAATAGAGTGAATTGGAGTCATGTGGTATACAGGGGTTGACGTGCTGTCAGTGGATTGAAGCAAGGCATGTGAAGCGTCTGGGGTAAACCATGGAAAGCTGTGTAGGTATGTATATTTGCGTGTCTGGACGTGTGTATGTACATGTGTATGGGGGGGGGGGTTGGGCCATTTCTTTCGTCTGTTTCCTTGCGCTACCTCGCAAATGCGGGAGACAGCGACAAAGTATAAAAAAAAAAAAAAAAAAAAAAAAAAAAAAAAAAAAAAAAATATATATATATATATATATATACATACACAAAATGTGTGTGGTATGTGTGTGTGTGCAAGAGACACTTCAGAAAATGGGGCGTCATAACGCAGTCGTAAAACACTGCACTCATAACCCAAGAGGCGCGGGGTTCGATGCTGGGGCAGCAACTGCGGGTACGGGTTTTAAGCCATACGTCCACAAGGGAGAGGTCAACGTGTCGCCTTGCAGGTCAGGGGAGGAAGTTGACCCCATTCGTCAGGATAATCCTTGACTAAAGGTGAGTCACATCTCACATGGTGTCAACATTCCATTTTCTTTTTTATCTAATTTCTTCGTACAGAAGCAGGTAATACAGACTCGTGTCATACAGAACAAAAAGATTAAACAGATCTGTTCGTCAAAAAATTCCAAATATTCTCTACTTCATTTTTCTTCATATTTTTTTTTTTTGGACAGTGGCATTGTTTTCTATCAACTCGGAAAAAAATGGAGTATGTGGACGACTTTTCTATATCTATTCTAGTCATAGTTAGCTCTTCTATCCCAGATTTTGACCTGTCTATATTCATTGGCCTATAGCCTATAGCTGAGGATCGGGTCAAGTACTTGGTCCAGAATGTGACCAGTGTGAGGGCTAGAGGGATATATAGATAAGAGACACATATAGAATGTCCCTGGCTCAGGTGTTGTGTAATGATAGCTCACTATCTCACTGACTCGGTTGTTATATGTCTCATTATCTCGCTGGAGATGCATGATTTGCGGGCCTGATGGTGTGGTGGTGATGACTGATGGTAGACGTGGAGGTAGTGATGGTGGTGGTGGGTTGGTAGTTTTGGTGATGACTGATGGTGGTAGACGTGGTGGCAGTGATGGTGGTAGGTTTTGTAGTTGTGGTGATAACTGATGGTGGTAGACGTGGTGGTAGGGTTGGTAGTTGTGGTGATGACTGATAGTGGTAGATGTGGTGGAAGTGATGATAGTGGTAGGGTTTGTAGTTGTGGTGATGACTGATGGTGGTAGAGGTGGTGGAAGTGATGATAGTGGTAGGTTTTGTAGTTGTGGTGATGACTGATAGTGGTAGATGTGGTGGAAGTGATGATGGTGGTAGGGTTTGTAGTTGTGGTGATGACTGATGGTGGTAGACGTGGTGGTAGTGATGATGGTGGTAGGGTTTGTAGTTGTGGTGATGACTGATGGTGGTAGACGTGGTGGTAGTGATGATGGTGGTAGGGTTTGTAGTTGTGGTGATGACTGATAGTGGTAGATGTGGTGGAAGTGATGATGGTGGTAGGGTTTGTAGTTGTGGTGATAACTGATGGTGGTAGAGGTGGTGGTAGTGATGATGGTGGTAGGGTTTGTAGTTGTGGTGATGACTGATGGTGGTAGAGGTGGTGGTAGTGATGATGGTGGTAGGGTTTGTAGTTGTGGTGATGACTGATGGTGGTAGAGGTGGTGGTAGTGATGATGGTGGTAGGGTTTGTAGTTGTGGTGATGACTGATGGTGGTAGACGTGGTGGCAGTGATGATGGTGGTAGGGTTTGTAGTTGTGGTGATAACTGATGGTGGTAGAGGTGGTGGTAGGGTTGGTAGTTGTGGTGATGACTGATGACGTTGATTGTCGACCTGATTTCAGGTCTGGTTATATAACTGTAAAGTTAACACACACTGTTGCAAAACGAGACTGAATGTTAGTCTGTAGGCTATCACAACTGCAGTAAGTAAGCTTAGATTACAATCAATCAAAAGTTCAACATTGCAGGATAAAGCCTTTACGTTGCCAGCTTTAAAGAACGAAAGTATTAAGCTTAGGTGGTTACTTTCTCAATTTCAGAATTCATTTGTGCTTGAAGATTATACCCGGTGTTTTTGAGTCAGCGACTTTGAAATACGAAGGTTGGAAGCACGAATTTCATTCCTCCGCTTCTCATGCAATACATATGACGTGCTTCGTTTTCGCAGTCAATCATCAAGGTTTTCATCAGTGGCGAGATCTGTGACGCCAATCAAAACACCTCGGATGGAAGCCAAAGTAATGACGAATTGTTTAGAAAGGTGACGTAGTTAGAATTAGATCAGGTACTGAGACTTAGATGAATTCGTCTCATGACTCTGTAATGAAGTGTGACATCAGCATCTCCACTGTAGTCTTTGATACCACTAGTCTGACATTTGGAGGACCTTGTGACTTTGTACCCCATCTCAGCTCTAGGTCTGGGCCAACACGCAGGTATTTGAGTGCCTATTTCTATATTAACAGCTATACGCACACAGATGGTGGTATGAGAACGTACCTTGCCCCCTACTGCTTCGTCAGCAACCTCGACCTTACCATAGACTATAGAAATGTAATTCCTCTATGTCTAGACTATTGACATGTAATTCCTCTATGTCTCTAGACTACAGAAATGTTATTCCTCTATATCTCTAGACTATAGAAATGTAATTCTTCTATGTCTCTAGACTATAGAAATGCAATTCCTCGACGTCTCTAGACTATAGAAATGTAATTCCTCTATGTCTCTAGACTATAGAAATGTAATTCCTCTATGTCTCTAGACTATAGAAATGTAATTCCTCTATGTCTCTAGACTATAGAAATGTAATTCCTCTATGTCTCTCTCACATCCATTGTCTTATTCCATCATCCAGTCATTAGCCTGCAGCATCCACAGGGCACCTAAGTGGGACCCATGTCTATCCTCATCCATATAGATGACACCTTGAGCAATACACCTATGTCGATAATCCTGACAATTGATATCAACGTAACAGCAGCTCACCTGACTATACTGTAGTCATCCTAGATAACCTTTATATCACCATCAGTAACATTGTAGTCATCCTAGATAACCTTTATATCACCATCAGTAATATTGTAGTCATCCTAGATAACCTTTATATCACCATCAGTAATATTGTAGTCATCCTAGATAACCTTTATATCACCATCAGTAATATTGTAGTCATCCTAGATAACCTTTATATCACCATCAGTAACATTGTAGTCATCCTAGATAACCTTTATATCACCATCAGTAATACTGTAGTCATCCTAGATAACCTTTATATCACCATCAGTAACATTGTAGTCATCCTAGATAACCTTTATATCACCATCAGTAATATTGTAGTCATCCTAGATAACCTTTATATCACCATCAGTAATATTGTAGTCATCCTAGATAACCTTTATATCACCATCAGTAATACTGTAGTCATCCTAGATAACCTTTATATCACCATCAGTAATATTGTAGTCATCCTAGATAACCTTTATATCACCATCAGTGATATTGTAGTCATCCTAGATAACCTTTATATCACCATCAGTAATACTATAGTCATACATGTCAGTCTTACCTTCGATTCAGTCCTACTCTCTACTTACTCACTGAAATTCAGTCTCCTCCAGGTTGTTCAATCCTCCAAGCTTCCCCCCCCCCCCCATTACCATCTCACTAAGCCCCAGTCTCACTTTTAAAGCTGTTCAGTCGCCCAGGTTCCTCAGATCACCTCAGAAAACAAACTGAATCTGTAAGAAACACGTCAATAACTTCTTCAAAGCTTCGAGACTTTGACCCTATAGTTTACCCTGACTTAAGTCACTGAAAGTTTCAGCAACTTTTATTTTTCCAGACTTCCCATTTTCTTCCACTGCCAGATCCACCCTCTTACCCACTACGCCACGGGGAGTACTGGAGTAAAGGGCATGTAGGATTATCTTCTGTCCCTTTTACGCCATCTATCCCGCCTCTCCCCAGCCATCACTTGGATCTCCTCTGACAGTTCGGGATAAAGCTAATGGACCATCCACGCCATCGTCACCTCCTGTCGACTGAGATCTCTCGTTCCCGATTTGCAGTGCAGCGCCACAACAGCATACAAACCTACACCAGCTGGTTACAGACAGCTACAAGAGCAGCTCCATCGAAACCTCTGTAGACGTCAATAGTCAATAGACTTATGTATCAGCTACCGCCTTAGTATTTGCTCAAGACCCGTATGATAACAGCCATTCTCAACCCTCTTGTAGATATATTACTATATATGGTTTTATATACTTTGTATATATTTGAATTCTGACTGCAGGTAATTCGGTGAATCGCGAACATCATAAAATGACTCATATGTAAATAAGTATATAGGACACACATACACATATACACTCCTAACAACAGAAATACATAAAATCCCCCTTCCACACACACACACACACACACACACACACACACACACACACACACACACACACACGTCAACACAGCGTGAAATAAGGTAGCCAACCACTCCCTGGATCCAACAGAGGAGAGTGACGTGAGGGGATCTCACAGTATTTATTGGTCGACATGTTTAGTGTGGCTAACAAGACGGCCTCGCTTGTCGACAGGGTGGTGGGAATCGTCCGCTTCAAGGTAGTATCCCACAGGGAAATCAAGGACTTCATAGGATTTCTTTCTCCTATGCCTTTACCGAGGTGCAAGTAGGAGGAGGTGGAGGAGGCCATGTTGCATGGTACTTGTTCCCTCTCCTGTGTTCGTCTGTTTGTCCCTCTGTTGATTTCGATTGAGTGGAAATACATACATATTTATTTATTTATCATACTTTGTCGCTGTCTCCCGCGTTAGCGAGGTAGCGCAAGGAAACAGACGAAAGAATGGCCCAACCCACCCACATACACATGTATATACATACACGTCCACACACGCACATATACAAAGCTATACATCTCAACGTATACATATATATGTATATATATACACACACAGGCATATACATGTGTGTGTGTGTGTGTGTGTGTGTGTGTGGACAGAACCAAGAAGAACCCAGCGACCCATCGACTAAACCCCGTCAATAAAGCACCAAGATTGCATGTATAGCTTGTAACATAAATACATCATAAAACCCAAATAGTCTCGTATCCTGGGGAGATGCAATAACATCGCGGCGTTACCCAAACATAACATAATGTCATCATATTACACCAGGGCGTGGGTGATCCAGTCAATACTGTGAGGGGTAGAATTATCATCAGCTCCTCCTACTAACCCGTAAGACTGCACAGAGCGCATCTTTTTACCTAAGTTCTGATCGCTTTGGGATGCAGTGAAGACGTGTATTAACCCCTAAATAATTCAATCTATAAACAGATATCGGTTATGTGGCGCTCCAGCCTTCCTTGCTTGAGACGATAACTGGTCGTTGATATGTACTTTACGTTCGCCAGCTGTGTTGTTCGCTGTAAACCAGCCTAAACGACCCTTCGCCATCTTGAATGCTGATCCTTGTGTTCGTTTATGGTTGAGCCTGCTGTATGCATACGTGGAGTACATAACAACCTTTTGATCGTGTTGGATTAATAGGCTAAGATTTTGTCCCAGAGTTTCCTTGCTGGAAATATGTCTGAGTGACACGCATCACGAACCGGGTGTAGTTAAAGGTGTAGTGTGTCTTGGGAGGCATATATCATGGTCTGGGTGTAGATGGAGAGTGTATACTGTGTCTGGTAAAACACCTATAATAGCCAAAGTGTAGATGGAGAGTGTAATATTTCTGAAGATACACATATTAAGGCCCCCAGGTGTAGAGTGTATTGTGTCTGGGAGATACACATCATAGTGTGGGTGTAAACGACGGATGCCACACCTCTGCATAATAAATCTGTGTCACCACTCAGTGTTCGGGTTTCCAACAGAAGAGTCTATAACACTTTTTTTTATTAACTAAATTAGATTAATGATGATCAAAGTAAATATGCCTCTAATCTCTAATTTAGAAAAAAATGACAAAAAAAGGGATTGATATGAAGGGATTCCTCTGTTCAATCATTATACTTTCTCTTACCCTAATGAAGCTTTGTCGAATTATTTCGTGGAATTCCACGACGAGAAATTAATAAAGTGACAACCTACTCGACAATTAGGTGGGCCTTTTTATATACATAACACTCGAAATGAGTACAAAGCATAAGAATGAAATTCTGTCATTATATACACTAGTAATGACAGGTACAATACCTTTTATCTAAACGTCACAATTATCATAGGAACAGCATTCTAAGTTCCTTGATAAAGGTGTTCGTAAGTACTCCCCTTTGAAGGCGTTTTCTACCGCTTCGACTGCAGCGCCCCTGTCGGACACAAAGTCCTCAAATAGACTCGTCTCCTTGATCCTCACTGAAGGCGACGTCCTCTACTTTACCATCTTCCCTGTGGGGGTTCTGACCGAAATGGAATTCACCACTCACCATCGTCCTCAACACTGTCATCTACGTGAGAAAACTACGTAAGGAGGGGGCTCCACTCTCTCTGTCCCTCTCTCTCTCTCTCTCTCTCTCTCTCTCTCTACCAGCACGCATCATCCTTCGGGAAATGAAGACTGGAGCACACAGTCTACGAGAAGATGAACTGGGCAAGGAAGCCTTCATGAGTGTCACGGTGCAATATACGTATCTAGGAACACCTCAGTGTTCATTGTCGCTTCACTGCTCCCTCTAGGTACACAATCAGGCGAGGCACGTCGCGCAGTCACAGCAAAATACATCGTCCGTACCGTGTGTGACAACGTAAGCAGTAGGTGATCCAATATCTACAGCGACAGCTACAGTTTGTCAAAACTGTGGCGAGTCAGGTAGTAAATACGAGAACATATCACGGTGAGAGGCATGCAAAGCTCTTACTTCTCTTCCGAATAGTCTCAACAAGTAAGTTCCCAAGTGCACTTTCGTGTAATAATCACATCATCAGGGGAGACACAAGAGAGAAATAAAAGTATGTTGATATACATCGAAGAGACGAAGCTAGGACGCCATTTGGTAGATATGTGATGACTCCTTAAAATCTTTCCTTAAGACACGTATATTCCTTATGTTTGCAATGGACCTGAGAACTCTTCATCTATAATTGCCTTCAATTTGTTTGTCATTATACACGACAGTACGACCCTGAAGCACGACGGACGAACCTTAGATATGATGGCCTTAAGAATCAAGGTCAAAGGTCACTCAATTACGTCTTAAGGTCTTACCGTCGTACTCAAGGCTCGTGCCGTCGTGTTCAAGGCTCGTACCGTCGTGTTCAAGGCTCGTACCGTCGTGTTCAAGGCTCATACCGTCGTGTTCAAGGCTCGTACTGTCGTGTTCAAGGCTCATGCCGTCGTGCTCAAGGCTCGTACCGTCGTGCTCGAGGCTCATACCGTCGTACTCAAGGCTCGTACCGTCGTACTCAAGGCTCGTACCGTCGTACTCAAGGGACCAACATTAATCTTTATGCTGGCAACTTTCGTGAAGGGATAACCAGCAGTTAGCCATCTGTACCCAACTCACATCATTCCTCCTCACAAAATCCAACCACTTCCAAAGTTTTTAGATAAATCCAAAAAGGTTTAGACTGTTCTATAACACGTGAGTGTCCTCAGCGTTCACGCGTTGGTGCTTACATGTCAAACTCCATCCATGACCACGAGTGTAGTTTAGATGGGTTAAGATATAATGTATTTATACATGGATTGTATTCTTTATCATTCACAGCTGGTATGCTGTGATATGCTCTCTCCCTCACATGAAGTACGTCCTTCACCACCTACCCCAACCACCCCCAGACAACTTCACAACCTCTCCTTCTGAAAACCTTATCCTCGAGTGGAGGTACATACTGAAGGACCACCTTCCCCCTTCCAGCTCTGAGTGACAGGCAGTAATGGAGGAAATACCACCCAGAGTGCTGAGCACAAAGCTGGGACGGGGAAGTGATTTCCTCAGTCGGCTTTTATAGTTGTAGACACAACACTAACCCACTACCCCATCTCCCCCCTCTCTTAACCCTCCCTATCTCCCCCACTGGGTCTCCAGGGAAATTAAAGTTTAGCTTTTAATTTTCTACTGATGACGTAAAGTAAAGCACTGTTGTCCAGGTGAAGATAAAGGAAAGGAGAAAGATCAATGACTTAAATTCTCTTCATTGAATCTTCGAAGTGAATTCTACTAAATCTTAGAATCATATTTCATATATAGATATCATTTCTTTACGTGCATGTCAATGCATATTCAACAGCTTCTTGGACCATACAAGTTACATCAACATATAGCCAGTCAGTCAGTCTACACTGACAGCCTATCAAACCAATAAGGAGCCAGGAGTGTCACGCTGACAGTCCCTCAAAACACCAAACTGTCAAAATAATCTCAATGACAGTGTCTGTCAAACTTATACATAACCAACAGCGAGAGTAACTGTCATAAGAACATACCAACAACGCCTCATTGACACAGTCAAGTCTAACTTAAAATCTCCTTTTACTGAAGATATGCCACGAGAGCTTCTTGCTTCCCTACTGACACACACACCTTCCCCTCCCCACCCCCTGCATAATCTCATCTGCAGTATATATGTCTACGATAAATCCATCGTCCTTCTAGCACTTCCAACAAACTTCTAATTAGGCTTTGACTTGCATATCAATCAGGGTAAAAGCTCATTAGATCTTAATGAGTTTACGTTTTGCATTGATGACTTCTAATGGTGTTCGTGCTTTTAGAGTGTAATGCAGCAGTGCGACATGCCATATTCTTTCACAAGGTTTAATGGCTCAGAGAATATTTTTCTCTTACATTTAATTGAGAGCCAATGTGAAATGGATATCAAGATATCATTACTATGCTTCTACTAGATTCTACACACTATGATAGATTATATGTATTAAGTTACTAATTAGTACAATGCTTAGATATTCAACTAATTAAGTCGTGAAATTACATTGTGGGCTCACACTATAATTAAGTCAGCGAGGTTATGTTTTCATCAGCTTTTAAAAAGATTATATAAGCTCTGAGCTCAGTAAATAATCACCTTGATCACTTGAAAAAATGTTTAATTCTTTCTTGTAGTTTAATTTATTACGACCGTGTTCCTAACCCTAGTTGGTGGCGGGCCTTTCGTATGAATAATTAACTAATCATCCTCAATGGTATTTGGGATCTGAAAATGCTACTGTTAATCCAACTATGCTATGACCAAGTTAAGACGAGGCGAGTGTAATCAAACAGGGTGGATGAAATTAGAAAGATAACATAATGATTTTGGAAAAAACAGGCAAGATATTTTCATAGTCTGATGTACTGAGAGGCCTGTTTTGCTAGAGAGAGAGAGAGAGAGAGAGAGAGAGAGAGAGAGAGAGAGAGAGAGAGAGAGAGAGAGAGAGAGAGAGAGAGAGAGAGAGAGAGAGAGAGAGAGAGAGAGAGAGAGAGAGAGAGAGAGAGAGAGAGAGCCTAAACTCATGGGTTAAATTGCTAATCTTATGCTTGTAACTCACAGTTTAAGGAGCTGTTCTGATTAAGGATTTTGTCTCTTTCTCCTAACACACGTTTTGTAAAACTTTTCTCCTGTTCCTATACATGTCAAAGTTCTCTTACTGAATAGCTAAGAACATTTCTTAGTTCTTGAAGCTTAAAGTTATAAAGCTAAAGTGGAGAACAGTGTAAAAGCTAGCACAAGGAACTGTGAATGAATTCCTATGTAGTTGAAAAGCTAAATTGAAGAACTTGAGTATAAGCTAAACATGAACTGTGAAAAGGTCAATGTGAAGAACAGTGAAAAATGAATATTGTGAATGAAATTATACTTCACTAAACATTGTTCACTGCGATCAAATAACCATGAGGTTTACTTTGTTTGCTAATGGACCTTGGGATAAAAAAGAATGTTAAAAGGCAAAAATTAGTTTATCTCTTAATCAGACTGATCTGATGTTCCATTACATGTAAACTCGACTACTTTTAGCAGTAAGATTAAACTTCCACGCTTAGTTTGTGTGTGTGTGTGTGTGTGTGTGTGTGTGTGTGTGTGTGTGTGTGTGTGTGTGTGTGTGTGTGTGTGTGTGTGTGTGTGTGTGTGTGTGTGCTATGGAGTGCCTTGTTTCTGGCAGCATACCATAAGAAAAATGCCTCTCTACCTATCAGTCCTCATATGAGACTCATCATTTTTTAAAGGCTTATCCCAACTGGCAGACGAAGTCTGACACCACGTCATGTGGGAACATCTGGTCTTACATCTACGTAATCTGGAGGGAGATTGTATGTTCGTGCTCTGTATCGTCTGTTGGCAAGGGTTGATGATGTACAGCTATCCTGTAAGCGACTCTGTTTTTTTCTACGGGAAAACAAACAAACTACCTCCCCCTCCCCCACACAATCTGTGCGGTCTTGTCAGCATTTGTATACGTGCATTTGTCATGTACCCAACTCCAATATCTTCAAGGGTGGCCAGGACAGGCTAGGAGCGGAACATGGCCCTATGTGACAGACCACTCTGGTCTTTTTAAGAATCGGTTTTCTACCCGTTTCTTTATTCGGCCATGATTGTGTGTCTATATTAGCAAATATTGATATAAATCTATATTTGTATCCAGCGATTCAGATGAATCGAAAAAAACAAGTGAATATCAGTAACTCCTTGAAGTTAGTTTCGACACATTCCGTGATTATTCTTGTATACAACATTTCTACTTATAGATTACCACGAGGTATTTGAACAGGATCAGAAGGTGGATTTAATGCCTTTAAGTCTCCCTAGAACCCGTTCATCCCCGACGTGTACTGTAACAGAGCGAGGGTAAGGATATGAAAGATACGTTGTGTATTAGGTAGGAAGAAGATGGTGTCATCAGCAGATCATAATTTCATGAGGTTTACAATACTGTCTAAGGATGGATCTGACAACCTGACATATGGAGTTGTTTACCTTTTCATAACAGAAGAGAGCTGGCTAGTCTCCTGCTTCAGTCTCTATCTCAATCGCGAGATTCCTCAAGAGATTTTGCCATCTCGAGAGAGACTCTGAATCCACCTTTACCATTTGAGGTCAGGAACCTACAAGACAAAGGCGGTCGCTCGGTATGGGAAGCGCTCAGGGATATGGGATCACCAAGGCTCAGAGAACTACCAGATTTACCACAAGTCGAGGCCAACAAGAGCAGAAATGTCCCAGGTTGGGTTTATAAAGTATAATACCCATCAGGTCAACTACCCTTCCCCACTAACCTTAAATTGCACTCTTACCCTCGAACTAATTTATCTTCGTTTGGTTAAAACTTGCTTCCTAAGACGGACTAAGCACCTGTGATATACCATGAAACCCATGAATACTACCGGATCCTTAAATGAGTAATTGTTTGATTCCTTATCTCTTATTCTTACAGTCGTCGCGCAAGCTGTTAAAGGAGTCAGACTCTACATTTCCACAGAATGTGTTTATATCTAGTTATGTTATATGAGATAGCAAGATATTCCTTTGTTTCATAAGACAAAATAATCAGTAGCACGTATGGAGGATCAATTAGATGATATATTCTGAAAATTATATCCACTCCAGTCGATATAAATAGTCGGCAGAGGAACTATTTAGAATTAAACACTCTAAGTAAATAGTTACATCCTTTTGATTAAAACAGAAGATATAACATTTATCAATATCTATATACGACGAAACTAAACCAGTACAGAAATCTGTACCATCTTTAAATAAAGAGAATGTTCTACTGTTTACATTGTGACTGTATACATGAGACGTTTAGATATACGAGTTGAAATATGTAATAGTAAATATATCCTCGTGTTTGTGTGACTTGATGTATTGCTATGTGCTTTTCGGGGCGGGTAATACGAGTGTATTAGTCTCTTGGCAAACCTCCAGGACAAAAGGTCTGGTCATTCTCAGAAACTTTCCCAGTGGCCTGATGGACTTACCTCAGCCTTGAGTGGTTTCCCTCTTCCTCCTCCTCCTCCTCCTCCTCCACCTCCTCCTCCTCCTAATCCTCCTCCTCCTCCTCCTCGGAGGGTTTGCCATTTAGGAAACAACTGTATGAGTTAGACCAACTTCTTGGAACTAAACCATGAGCTCCGTGACGCTAAGCTTATCCTCTCGGAAGAGGCGAATCTCCTACCATTTTTCACAGAATAAACTCGGGCATGACTGAGGTAACTCTTGCAGTGTCACATGTGTTGTATTGTAGACACAAAGATCCAAGGAAGTTACGTTTCTTAGATGATGTATTCTGTTTCCCAGTCAAATTGACACACAGTCACACACACACGAGACTTGGCTTCGGCAAGCCAGACTATCCTGGGAAAATTCAGGCCAGACATGGACCCTTTCAAAGTCAAAGGATTAATGGAAGCCTTGAGGCACTAGCCAGGAGCCTTACAATTTAGAGAACACCTAAAAATTGCAGAGTTTTGGGTAATATTTGAAGTGCTTTCTATTGTTCATATTACCAATATTATATCAAAGTATTTTCAAGGTAGTTTCGTGGATGGGACAAAGTATTTTGAAATATTAAATTTTCAACTTGCTTATATGTCATCAAATTCAAGCCACAAAGGAATCTATGTAGACTCTCTTGCCCAGCGTCCCTCTGGCCACCTCTGAGGGGGTCATGAACAAGTCTTGAGCAGCCCAGCGCTCCTCTGGCCACCTCTGAGGGGGTCATGAACAAGTCTTGAGCAGCCCAGCGCTCCTCTGGCCACCTCTGAGGGGGTCATGAACAAGTCTTGAGCAGCCCAGCGCTCCTCTGGCCACCTCTGAGGGGGTCATGAACAAGTCTTGAGCAGCCCAGCGCTCCTCTGGCCACCTCTGAGGGGGTCATGAACAAGTCTTGTGCAGCCCAGCGTCCCTCCGGCCACCTCTGAGGCCACCATGAACAAGCCTTGAGCTCATGACGAGTGACGCTGTCCATCGATTTTCTCACACTGACCCATGTCCATCATTCCACTCTGTGCACAGCGCCGGGTATGTGGGAGAGACGACGCGTTTCCATCATGTCTTTGAAATTCGCTGAGAGATCATTGGTTATCTCAAGTCTCTCAGCTTCGGCCAGTGACTGGCAGAGGTTTCTGTACCTGCCTGTATAAGCCAGACGACAGGCCGATAATCTTTCAGGGGAATCTAAGGCTTCATAAAATGTCCCCAGATTGCTCTCGTAAGGTCGACATAAACGCCAAGTGGTCTCCCTTGAGGTTTACGACGTTTTTCAACAGCGCTGAGGGGACCTGTGCGTGTGTGCGTGTGTGTGTGTGTGTCGTCAGATACTGATTTCCTGTGAATCTATTCAGCCCACTCATGACGTATCGTTGAGAGTAATGTATTTAATATTCGAATGCACATAAGATGATCAAAACTTCCTTGAGGACGCTGGAAAGAATTATAGCTAATGCAATACTTTAAGTCGTCTGTACAGATATGGACACCAAAGTCCCTCTGCCAGTCACATGGAAACTGTTACCTGTGTACATCAAAACCAAGAAAATATGTGAAATATTTACATTATGACATCCACCAGGTTCCAGGATTACCCTAGTAATATCTCACATCATGACGTTACCACCAGAATTACCCTCGTAATGTCATGGACTACGAATGGCTCCAGGCCATTTGGAATTAGCCACAGTTGTCCACACTTCTGGGGAGGGGAGGAATAGCGTCGTAAACCGCCTGGTCAGCTCCCCCTCCCCCCGTAACATCACAAGGTCGTAACAGCTCTCAAGAGGACCTTCCAATCCACCCCCCCTCACCCTCTCTCAAGAACTCGCAAGAGAGACCCCTCCCTCCACTCCTTCCTCCTTCGTCAGCGTCTTAGACTAGGCGAAACCATCGACTCTGCAAAAAGAGAGCCTTTAAATACTCTTAACATAAAGTGGATCTGTCTCAAGGCTTGCTGAATGATAGGGAAAGAAATCTACATCATATTTGACATTCTATTTCCGCTGATCATTCTCGTGCTTCTCCTGTTATAGCATTTTAAGTGAATCATATCATTATGATATCAATATCTGTCGTACCTGGTAACTGAGGCGAAATCCTGCCCTTAGAGACGAATGATATTCTTAATTACCTCTCGACTAAAATGACAGACACACACACAGACGGAGTTCCACGAGTGTACAGCTCTTGTCCCGTCATACATGAGTAATCACACACACACACACACACACACACACACCCCACACACACACACACACACACACACCCACACACACACACACACACACTGGAAGTTAGCCATCATAGTTTAATACATTCCGTAGATTATATTTTCCGGCCGTTTTAAACACTAGTATTCCTCTGGCTGACTGGCACGAGATGGAGTCTTATCATCCATATCAGCAAGAGGGAAAAAGACAGTCAAGTAAGATAAGGTAAATATCTCTTGTTACGTCACATCAGATTCTGTCACGTCTTCTTCTGGTATGTGTATATCCGATAGTTTCCTTTCTCCGTCGTTTCGTTGTGAGTAGTCCGGATAAATCTGCATTAAATCAACAGCCAACCGGATCGCTGCTCGTTGCCTCCTTGTCCGAGAAGGTCGTAAGTTTCGACGGAGTTTACGTGGAGGTTATACCGATCCCCTCCAGAAGACACTCTGAGGAAATTTCATGACATCCCGAAATCCCCCGCGAAGATTATCGGCCCGGGGTTGGCTCCTACCCAGGCGGCGAGGCTCCTGTGGGAGGGGACGTCGAGGTCGAGGAAGAGGAGGAGGAGGAGGGTTAGGATTGGCTCCTCTTGGCTCTCGAGAATAACTCTGTTCCGTGTCCTTGTTTGTGGGGTTGGTGTCCTTGTTGTTTACTTGCTGTCCTTGCTCTCACGGTTGTTTACTTGCTCCCCCGGACTGTTTCTTTGCTTCCATAGACAGTTTCCTTGCATCTATGGACTGCGTCTTTCCTCCCACATCTCAACACAGGCAGACAATGTGTCTTGCATGTCTGACGACCATCAGTGCGGAGAATCAATAAACAGTGCCTCTCTCTTGGTCATCCTCAGCCCCTAACGCCTGGTATACGAAGCTCTTCCTCCAGTAGAGATCGTACTTAAGATGCAGTTATGCTTGCCATGTCTCTCGAAAGTCAGCTGGACTTAAATATCCTGAGCGACGGAGTATATCCTGTAGGGCTCATGACTTCTGGGATCAAGATCCAATATTCGAACACGTATAAGTTTTGTTGGACGACTGCCCAACCTATGCTCGTATGTGGTAAGGATTTCGTAGCCCGGAATAGCTTCATATTCCCTCGGCAATGTCATTCTGTAGTGGTAATGGCTCCAGCACGGGTTTTAGTGAAGCCCTAAACCTAGTTAGTCGTTGCTATAAACCTGAGCACTCTATTGTGCTGGTATTTCTCCTTGAGGCATTACATGGCAGAGATGTTTAACAGGATGATAACGCAACTCCGTAAGTGTTTAGTGTCTTAATACGATTCCGTGACAACACCGAAGGGACTCGTTTCCAAAGAGATCACCCAGTACAGACTACTATAAGGTTTACTATTAGCCTTGAACCGAGAGCATAACTAGGGTCTTATGGTTTACCGAGGGAAGCATTCTTTCCAGAAGTTATCTCGCTCATAAGACCATTTCCTAAGTGGATGGCCTGCGGGTCAGAGTAGCCAAGAGGTGACCACAATACTCAACGGCTGTAACAAGGCCATTAGCTTACTGAACTGCTTCTCAGAACGGGCGGAGTGTCTGCCTGGAGGTCTGTTGGATGGAATCCTGTTTTCTTTTTTTTTCTTTAAGTTTGAAGTTTAGGTTCATACGACGC
This sequence comes from Panulirus ornatus, assembly GCF_036320965.1. Taxonomy (NCBI): domain Eukaryota; kingdom Metazoa; phylum Arthropoda; class Malacostraca; order Decapoda; family Palinuridae; genus Panulirus; species Panulirus ornatus. The sequence goes on along the minus strand of NC_092294.1, from coordinate 13,160,963 downwards.
TGTCGTGGCTTATGTTTTCGTAATGAAACTGATACGTGCGCGTTTACGTGTAACTCCTCGCACACTTAGGACATCCACACACGATCTGCCACTATCACAATCATTACCTTATTACCACAACAACAACTACAACTGCTACTACGTCTGCTAATACTACTACTACTGCTGCTATAAATCCCACATTTTATCAGTATTATTATAAATATGACTATTTAGACCTCTGAAACAGCTAGACTATTGTTTATCACAACCGTAACTACTATTCCTGCTCTTATCATCCCTCACAACTATCGTACTATTATTAGTACAGCTACTATACCTCTGAATCCATATGTCTCTAAACCTACATGTTTTAGGAACACAGCTCCCTTTTCTCAATCATCTTGTTTGAAGGTAAAATGTAAGAATAAAAGTGAGGAGATTAACTTGTCTTAATCCTCCAATTAAAGATATTTTGACCACTCCAAAAGCTCTCCTCTTCCTACGTACCACCACAACACCTCTGTTAAGTCTTGATGTCTCGCTTGCCACAGTGATAAAACTCATATCCTTTTCTCCCAGTTTTCTATGCGTGTGAAATTTAAAATTTTCCGTTCTAGAGAGTCGAGCTTTATCCTACTATCTCCTACAGATGGGGTGGCATGGGTCCATCTCCTTGTCATCTGTGGTGTGAGGTTAATGTGAACATCTTCCAAGATGGAGCCAACATGATCGAGCAGATTTTTCGATATAGCTCTCATTATCATCCTTGGGTAGCGATAGAGGACTTTAGAATACGTCATCACTGGCAAACTCAGCATCTGAACCTAACAGTTTCAATACGATAGACACCATCTATCAATCGATTATGAAGACGTGACCAGTAGTTTTCTCTTGGTATTTCCTTTCATACTAATGGCTCTTTAGAGAAAAAGTGATCTTGAAACGCCTTCATGGTGTAAGGAAGCCAGAGTTGGTTGGATCCCATCTACTGAGCTATCCCTGTTAAGATCTGATAAGGGAAGTGACACACAAAGGATCGAAGTTGGACCTGTAATGCATAATATGGGAAGTCTACACTCTCAGCATATACTCCCAGATCCCATACCAATGACCTGGAGTTTCTCTCTGTCTCTCTTTCATTCCTTTTATAACCCAGTGGTCTGTGCTACTCAGTGTCAACACCTCATTACCCCCGAACGGTTCTTTGGACAAGCCATCGCGAAAGGATCCAATTAACCTTTATGGCTAAAGGCTTTGACTTGGACGTGGTGCCTTAATAAGCTTAAGTTTGGGGTCCAACACCATTAAGTCCTAAGCTGAACTCTCCTCTTATTCTTTTTAACCCTCGTCTTAACTTTTTTTAGGCTATGAGCTTGAAGCAAATTTTAGAAAGGGAGGTGGGGTATTTTTCTGACATAAAAGCGTTTTAATCTAGCATGAAGGACTGACAACAGGAAAATGAGGAGCTGCAAAATCGTTCTACTTCTTCTGACTTGTTTTCGTCCCTGTGTTGCTGTCACATCTGGACAGAACACTAAAGAGAACTATAAGTTTTAATCGAGACATCAGGTTGGCGGATCCTGACGTTCCCTGGGTACGTTCTCACGAGAGTGGAGTATATAGATTTCTTCATTGCTCTCAGTGTGAACGATGAACTAAACTACTCAAGCAGGTTTTTTTTTTTCTTTTTTTTTCACTCCAGTTTTGTCGCATGAGGTAAAGGCGAGGCGCTGGGCTTGCAGCATTCTCCCGCTCATGATCGAAGAACTTCGGTAAGACATCGTAAAGGAAGTTTACAGACTTGGAACCCTAAAGATGAGATGCCTCAACCTTGAGATTGCGAAATGCACACCCGACTGAAGGGGAGGATCAGAGTTTGTAACCTGATTATCCGAGTGTATAACCTTGAGCTGGAGACCTGTCTGAGATCATCACAACGAATGTTCTTAGAGCGACAAGAGGGGATTCAACGAACTGATAAGCGCTCTGCGAACGAGCAAATGCGTTTCATTTGTTTAGAAGGGATGAGGGCATCTCTGTGGGGATAAGGGGGATCTCTGTGAAGAAAACACGCATGGCTGAGAAATGTTGTATTTGTAGAAGGGGATTCAAAAACGTCACTAATAAATGCAACAAAAGCGAGACTAAACGTTTGAGTTATTGTTGAAGGTTAGCAAAGACATAAGCTTTACTTTTGCTACAGGCGAACACATACAGCAACACCAGCAGCAACAGCAGTAATGAGTATATCAATATCGAGCAACGCAGGCCTACGAATATACAACACAATCACTTGTAACAAAAAGGAACATATATCCATATCATTATCATTATAATCCCAAATATACTAAGACGAAATCTTCCTCCTACAGTTACTAGGAATATCTAGATAGCCACTGATGTATGGAAGTTGTATGTCTTACAACAATTAACAACTTCCTACAAGAAATCATTTAACAGGAATCCAACATATCCAGACAGACCTTCTGCCACCATAATATGTCACAGAAGTTCATAGACTTGTTCACAGACGTGGAGATGATGACACAGGATCTAGGAGAAAAGAGGGAATATATTAGGCTATGAATACTTATTTCCAATCTCTTCCGATCTTCTGTCTCTTCTTGTCGTGATATTACAGGGTAGGATTGCTTTATTGGGCAGGATAAAACCATTTACGTCTCATAACGTCATTCAAATCATTTCTTCCTCTTCTGCAGTCCCCATTAGTGACGTTCTCAGTCTCAGAACGCCCCAGGATATCACCCTGGTGTATACACCTCGTCACAGAAGTCTGATCCATAAAACAACAGGTTCAGGAGGCTTAGAATCACAGATGTTTTGTAAGAAGGTAAATATTCTGCCAGACTCAGAGAAGCGCAGGTACGTCCTTGTGAAGCGATCATCCCAGGTCCTTCGTCCCACATGGTGTTGTGGAGAGCTTAACGTTCGGGGTCATTTGCAGCTCGACCAAAGAAAGTGTGGCAAAACCTGTGTGCCGGCTCGATGCTCAGAGCGACATGCGACGACAGTGTGGAACTAAAAGGCGAATCAGAGGATCTTTCTGAAGACCTGCTTCCTCGGGAAACACGAAGGAGATTATCTGGAGGACGAGGTAACGTCGATCTAATAACTAAACGCGATAAAGGTCATCGGCCAAAGAGGCACATGTAAGGAGGGTACATAACTACAGCTACATGAATACTGTACCTCCTACAACAGCGGGAAGTCCGATTTGTCACAGTGACAAACACTACGGGTACACGACAAGGCGATCAAATATTGCGACAACGAAGGGAGCTGATCTTTCAGTCAGAGGCGGTCTTAAGTTCTTATCCAATTTCACCCTCACTTAGGTATCAAATGATAGTTAAGCTGAAGGTGGTTACCACTTCAAATGCCTTTTCCGATCACGCTCTCTCTCTTATAAAAAGATTTCGACAGGTTTCTGATGTCTTCAAGTTACGTATACGGAGGCCCTAAATGACAGACAAGCAGGCCGAGCAAAATGGACACTATCTTGTAAATTTTTTAGGTTATGGGATCATGGAGTCCTCATCAAACCTCCACTATCAAAATATCAGTTCGTCAGCTGGTCAATTAAGATAGAAATTAATTCTCTAAATCATTTATTGGATGACGGATGGACCAGCTAGCAAAGACTACCAAAGATGACGAAGAAGACAATAATTTTCTTAGTAAAAAATCCTGTAAAATAAAGCAAGCAATCGCTCCTGTTACGAGTGATGAGTGACTGAGGCAAACAAAAGCTGGGATGAAGAGTGACTGAAAACCAGACTTCTTAGATACATGATATGCTGATAAGATTATCTATGTTATCTATAAGAGACGAATTACTGCTAACGAAATGATCTACCATGAGAGAAAATAATGTTTCGTGAGACACAGATGAAGAATGAAAAGGATAGGATCCACTCTGCTCTTACTATGACATATGTGTTGAGTATTCTTGAGGCTTGGGGAAAGATGACATTTGGCCAAGTCATATAAATACGTGAAGCGTCAGACTAAATGTTAAGTAGAGATACTTCCCTGACAGGAGACAAGGTGGGGGTTTATACTCCCAGTCGTCTGAATGTGAAGCTGTCATCACCCCCAGCAACATTCATGCTCGGGTTCTGCTGTGAATTATTTCTACCCTGATATTCTAAGGACATTGCACCTTGCAACAGCAGTGGGCCATCATGCGCACCAGACGCGTGTGTCTTGCGATTCATTATAAACGAATCAAACCTAGAATGGTTCTAGATTCTGTCAGGTTGCCACTGAAAAAGTACGGTAGGAGGGAAGAGTGGTGGGGAGGGGGGAGCCAACTCGTCGAAAGACCATTAATAATTTTCACTCTTATCCTGAACGTTGGCTCTCAAAGTTTAATGGGTCCAACAGACAGTTACCATCTGGAGGGGGAGGAGTGGTGGGGAGGAGGGGGATATGGGACACATAAAGAAAGAAACAGCGGGGCTAGTGTGGGGTGGGGTGAGGGGGGTGGGGTTTGGAAGGGTTGTTGTTGTTGTTGAGAGAGAGAGAGAGAGAGAGAGAGAGAGAGAGAGAGAGAGAGAGACGTCCTGAATGATTATTGATGAAGAAGGATCGTATCTGGCAGAGAATGAGACGCCTGTCAGTCCTCATCCAAGATATTAACGTTGTTCTTTACTGTTGTTCTTTATCTGGTGACCTCACGATTGACCTGACTTTACATCCGCAGTTCTGAGGTCATCTTCTCCAGCGACGGTACCATCAGAACCGTGGTATGTTGATGGTTACTAATGTGAATTACAGCTTTTCCATCAAATCTTGCCACAGATCACTAAGATTTACGCCCTCCTCCTCCTCCTCTTACTACTACTACAGTTCCTTCCTCTACTTCTCCACCTCCTCCTTATCCTCCACGTCTTCCTCCTCCTCTTCTTCATCCTCCTCCCTTTCTTCCTCCTCCTCCTCCTCCTCCACCGTGTTGGTGTCGTACCAAAGTTACCTCTCTCTCCTCCAGCCTAAAATCCCTCCTAATTCCCTTGGAAGTCCTCGCCTGTCATCCTTATAATCTCCCTATTTTTGCTCCCATTATCGCTGCCTCCCCTCCTGAACCCTTGGCCCTAAAATTCCTCTTGTTCAATTCTCTTAATCTTCTGGTCTCATTACCCCTTTGGTCTGATGACCTCTCGGTGTCCTGACCCTCTGGTTTCCTGACCCTTTGGTCTGATAACCTTTCTGCTCTCCTGACCATTTGCTCTCCCACTCCTATGGTCTCCTGACCATCTGGTCTCTCACTTCTGTAGTCTCCTAACCGTCTGGTCTCCCACCTCCGTAGTCTCCTGATCCTCTCGTTTCCCACTCCTGTGGTCTCCTGACCCTCTGGTCTCTCACTTCTGTCGTCTCCTAACCGTCTGATCTCCCACCTCCGTAGTCTCCTAATCCTCTCGTCTCCCACTCCTGTGGTCTCCTGACCCTTTGGTCTCCTGACCTTCTGGTCTCCTTCTTCAAGCCCCCAAGATCAAAAGTGAGGGGAGACTTAGCATGGATTAAATACCGTCTTCCGCAATGATCAATGAAAAAGATTCAGCCATTAATCTTGATTATGCATAGCTCTATTTGCGTTTCAGAAATATATTCATTTAATCAATCTCACTGCAGGAACCAACAATGCATGAATAAACAAAGCCATTTCAGATTGGGATATTGACCACATACCACCTTAACAACGAATCTTGGAAGAATATCTTTTAAAAAATTTTATAAATGGACAGAATAAACGTCTTGAACCAGCGGAAGAAGTTCCTAAAGTTTCAAAACAATCCCCTGTCGTATCCAGAACTTACCCCCCACAATGCTTTGGTAAACACTGAATGTGGTGACGGTCAGTCATGTTCCAGTGTTCCTCCAGCTCCTCTCATCTCTAAGGAACGGAGATATCT
>NC_092294.1:13047548-13150048 GCF_036320965.1 Panulirus ornatus | reverse complement strand
ACTAAACCTCCTGCCTATGGGTTCCACTGACGTGATAAGTAATGTAAAGCACGTCAGTTCTAATTCTCTAATCTCTTTCTTGAGTCTAATTCAAATTGTGATGATTCAAAAACAGATGCCCTAAAAGATAAAGATATTAAATTTAAACATATTAAGTTTTATCACTACACTCCAGGCTCTTGAAATTACCTCACTCTGACTCATTAACATATATAATTTATTTTAATTCATACACGAATCAATAAACACAAAAGTTGTAACCAATTAGCTGTTTAACATCCGTCGATTTCTGGAGGACTTTTATCTTCAAAAATATCATATTACAAAGTCACAGAAAAATACATATGTAAACGATACTCACCCAGAGCGTCACGAACTTTAATTGACATTTGAGATGTCTTAGAAATATAATGAGAAAGTTGTTTATTCGTTAGCTTCGCTCAGTTTCTATGAAATGGTAAATAATTCATAGAAAATACCACTTTGGAACACTTCTCTTCATAGTATGTTACAATACAAGTTTTCCTCCGAAACAAAATATAGACAACAAAATCCTTTAGGCCTCACGTACATCGTTTATTTGTTTTTGATATTCTTCTTTTGTTTTATTCAATGTAATTTACAGGGAAAGAGAGGTAGGGCTTGAAGTAAATGGGATTACAAGTGGACAAAAAAGACGCACTCGACCGTACAGAATTCTCCAACTCAGACACAAAGCAACGCCATTGATCTGTATTCTGCATTCACAGACAGAAAACTTATATTTAGAGTGAAAAAGTAATAGGATTAAACGCCATTATGATAGATGGCGCAAGTATATCATCAAACAATAAGGGGTTGAACTCAATGAACGTCATGGGTGTTGCAGCAATCCTGAGTTGATGAATGGTATCAATTGAATCTTACAATATTCCATCTCTGTGAGGCAATGTAGGGAGAACCAGAAGGACTTGTCAATGCTTGAAGACGTAAAGATACTTTGTATTAAGAATTACAGCTATCTCACTAGACGGGCCTGCAACGTGAAGGCTGAATACTGTTTTAGAATACAGTGAAGGAAACCATGAGCTGACGCACGTTGACACTGATAAGATAACAGACACCCTGACTGAAAGAGAAACATAGTCTTATCTGAGTTCGTATTGCTCTCCTGGCTGCATATGGCCTTACTGAAATGAAGTTAGTCTGATCCAAGTCTTGTCTCTGAAGGTTGGGGCCCTCCAAACTTATCTTTTTTATTCTTTCTGATTTTTGCATAATTCTAGTCAGAACAAATGACAGTCTGTGGCGGCCATGTTTGTTATACGATCGAAAAAACAAAACAAGAAATCACAGAACTGATGAACTACCATCTTCTGAGTGTTCCTACTATCCCATGGCAATTGGTCCAGCTATTAGGGATATAAAGATTCTTTTGAATATCCAGCCAATCAGAATAAACGAAAGGCCGTACTGAATGTCAGATCGGCAATAGATAAAGAAGCTTCGATTATAAGTATCATCTGCCAATCATTTCTGTGTATAGTCCAATCTGCTCAGTGGAGTCCGACACGATTACATCTGAATTTACGGCTGATCAGAGAACATTTTGAACTGTTGGTGGATGTATTAGACACGTGATCGATATGGAATGAGAAACGTCGATAGATAATCCTCCATATAGCATTAATTGCAAAGTCTAGGTTCCACTGACGTAGCACCTTGTGAGAAGAAGACGAAAATGTGGGAAAATCTAAACAGGGGCGACAAGATCGGCTATCATAACTCCAGGGTTGTGACAACTGCTCTCCAGATCAGATCTTGAGAATAATTACTTCCGTAAAAACTCCCGATATAAATCACAACCGCCGGGTTAGAAGAGAGTGGGTATCACAACCGCCGGGTTAGAAGAGAGTGGGGTATCACAACCCAGTCTGCAAGAGGAAGCGAAATTGACCTATTTTTTTTCACACATGCCGAATACGTCGAAGTAAACACGACCATTAAGGCTCCTACTGACTAGGTAAAGCGCCCAGGAACTCCTGCCAAGGCGTCCCAAGAGAGCTCTTGCAAGGTCCTTCACGACCTCCTTCACAATGCCCACAGGACTTGGTTGAGAGTCCTTCAGGAGAGGTTAGGTCCTCAGGCGCCGCCCCTGCCTCCTTCAACACGCACACACACACACACACACACACACACACACACACACACACACACACACGCACACACACACACATACACGATATCATTAACCTTCTATGAATAACAAAACACCTTGCAAGTTCCTTCAATTTATCATGTATATAAAAACTTTTGGATACAGGCAGACTCCACCTTATACATGTATACATAAGAATGATACATAAACATCACCATATGACAATGAAACTCGATATTGAAGAATATCTGGGGTACTTCATGTACATGTTGTGTAGACAAAGTCATCAAATGACAGTAAATTTAAAGGATTTTTGATTGTTGACGAAGTTACGCTAAGTAGGTCATCGAGAGCATTATCCAGTGGGAGGAACTGGACATATCTCCCACTTACCACTACTGTGGAGGCATCCACGACTCACCCTGGGCAGTGGTGGTGTTTGAGTCCCACATACTACCGTAAACATGCCCATATACCATCGCTCGAGCAGCTCCCATGCAGACGAAAACTAACTTGAACTAACCCATAAGTTAAGTCAAATCAGCAATCCAGAATCTGTGGGTTGTCATTAACTTATCGCAAAAGGTAAACACAGGTATTATATTCCTGTAGGGAAAAGACTCCTACAGACTTTTCGAACATGAACTTGGTGTTAAAAGAACGAACCGCTGGGAAAAAAAAAATATGGAATACATGTCTCGTTTTCTTAAGAATCGGGCATGAACTTCTCTTAACAGCTCTTTAGTTACAAAAGACTACAAAACGCCCTTCTGACAGAAGACTTACCTGCAAAAGTCTTCAAAAGAAAAGTCTTTTCAGAATTTTGAGAAGTGTAGATAACAATATTTTCAAGACGGACCCTCCAACAAAAGGGAGTTTAACAGAATTTTTTTTTTTTTCGCAAGGAAAGAGAACAGAAGAAAAATGTTTAACCATAAAAGACGTATTCAGGAGAAGTGCTCTTAAGGCCAACATATCCAATAAGAATTTTCTCAACAACAGTGTCTGTAAGAGAGCTTCACCAAACGAAAAGTTTTACCAATAACAAAAATAGCCGACAAAATCCTGACCGAACGCAAGTTTTGCCAACAAAAGCGACAGAAGATGGTTTGAAGACGTCAAGGGGAAAAGGAAGGAGAGGAGGTGGTGGTGGGGATATCCTTGGGTTTGAGGAACTTCTCGGGGATTCGAAGCCTCTTGACTTCGAACAAACCTCCTTCACGCTGATATGGTGGGCCATTCAACAGTTCCACAGTGATTTGTCATCAACCGCAACACCTTTTCTATTGTGCTTTAGAAGCACTTCCAACACCTCCTTCACACAGATTTGTTGGTACTGCCAACACCTCCCTAACAGCAATTTGTTGGCAGTGACAACACCTGGTTCTCTCTTTCGTGCAGGCGTCTTCGCCTCACTAGGATCTAGTGAAACCACCAAAGAAAACACAAGATGCTGAAACCTGTAGATAGATCAGCGAGATAGATAACTTGAATTAGATTATTTATCGAGAATACTTACATCATTTGCGAGTTTTCAGATAAAGGATAATTTCGGCAAACTGCATTCCAAACAAATATGCAAACTACTGAGAACGCCTAAGAATATTTTGATAAAGAAAAATATGAAGAATTTAGCAGACATATTAAGATTCTGATCCATGGTTAACCCCTTAATATTTCTTCTCTGAAAAGTTTGCTTTACCGGTTGAAAATATAAGCCTTCTTGTGACACGCCAGGCAAAAACATCCCGACTGCTAATGAGGGGAGAATGCGAGGCAGAATCTTTATTTTCTTTATTCTTGTCGGTAATTTGATGAAGAGAGAGAGAGAGAGAGAGAGAGAGAGAGAGAGAGAGAGAGAGAGAGAGAGAGAGAGAGAGAGAGAGAGAGAGAGAGAGAGAGAGAGAGAGAGAGAGAGAGAGAGAGAGAGAGAGAGAGAGAGAGAGAGAGAGAGAGAGAGAGAGAGAGAGAGAGAGAGAGAGAGAGAGAGAGAGAGAGTTATAAAGGTCCACTGTAATAAATGTTCAGTGGAGGATGATATTGGTCGCACCATACAATGCAGCGTGGTTAGTCTGCTTCACAGTCGCTTTCCTTGTAAATCACTCTCAAGATACCATGCCAATCAAACCATCCATCCTAGTCTGTCTGAACCACTGCAAATCATTTCTCAACCTCTTACTTTTTAAGGTAATTCTATAATGTTTATTGTCATAGATAGATCTAGTACAACACTAAACATTAAAAGGAGTTCTGGCACATGATGTGGAGAGAGTTTTATCAAAAGATCAATTCTGCCTCATCAGGATTCGTAATGATAGTCTATATCTAACGCCACTGTCACTATAATCTTCCCATTACATACACACGTCAGCGTTATCAATGAATGTAATCACTTAAACAAACAAATGATTACTCAAATCGTAATCATCTTTCCGCCACTTGGGTTCATCATCATCGCCAGAAACAACAAGACTTCAAAATTCACACACAATCAAGTCTTAACATCTGTAGAAATGGTGATCTTCTACAATAAATGGGTGAGCTATCTTTAATGAGATATCTCTTATGTTTCTCATTATGCATAATTCCTGATCACATATTTGAAAAGAATATGGTAATAGATCATTAATGCGCTCTTTCCTCCGCATATAATAAGTTGCATAAACCATATATAGATTAGGAAGGATTACTATGTCAGCTTTAATTAATTACTCTCCATTTCAACTACCTTAAGGCTGTTAATACACCTGAGCATTTTATATACTTAATCCACTTGTGACTAATCAGCCTCGTAAATTACCTACTGTACCCTTCGTAATTTAAAGATTTAGGTTCTTTGAAATAACTCAGTCCTGAGCAACATGTGTTTATGAACCTCCGTCGGCGTTGCTGATCGTGACGCATTCAGGGTCGAGTTCGTAGGTTCGAACCCCGGTTGTGGCGGTCGGTCCATAATCAACCCATCTGTTCATTCTCCCCTGAGATGAAAATGACTATCTGGCTACTTAGTGTAATCTGAGGCCCTGGGTTCGAGTCTCTCCCTTAAAGAGACCTGGAAGAGAATTCTGTTGGTGCGATACGTCGCTTCGCCTCGCTCGGTGTCTCCCCTGAGACTTAATATGTCTTGATCTTTTCTTAATCCTTCGCAGGTGAAGATAAAGACCGATTTCTATGCTGGAAAGCTGCATCGTTAGTGCCACAGCATCAATGATACTTGATCGTAATACTTGGGGTTTTAGTTATCATAAGTACTTCGTTACGTTACGAATCTTTCGGTATACCTTCGTTATATTCTGAGACGCCAAGTCGATTCACATTCGGTATGGCGAGGGAAGGGCATTATAAACCCTTGTATTAACGAGTTAGAATTAACCTGTTATGTTCATGTTGCACTTTAGAATATCTATGTCACGACTGTGCTATAGACAACTGTGTCAAGATCAGTGTTTAACTTTTCTCATAACGAAGTAAGCACATCGACATGCTATATCTATAGTATACACTTTGTTACAGAGGTATAGTCTCCGGAAAACACATCTATATATGTGTGTATCCCTCCTCCTCCTCCAGTCATATGGAAATGTGTGATCTACAAACTGAATGCATAACATTTGTACGTAGGATTCAACAGAGATCATGGACTCCCAAATTACCAAATACACAGGATTATAGCATAAGAAGAGGTGTTTAAGTTGCTTTTATTACAGTATAATCCCCGAGGATCAGACTTACGGTGTATGCGGATTATGACAGTGCTTAGCTCGGTCGTAAATGGGGTATTGAGTGTGAAAATGTTTCTGTTTTCAGTGTGTTTATCGCCTTTACCCCCAGGTTTAGTCTGACGAACACGAACTTCACGCCCTCTACCACATGCGTACGTACTGCAGGGTTTACCACAGTTGTAGAATACTCTACCTCATCTACCTAACTAATGCCAGAAGGAGACATCAGGTCAGATTAAGGTAGAAATTCGTCTCTCTCTCTCTCTCTCACACAACAAGGTAACACAATGTAAAACTCTCGCACCCTTCCCCCTAATAAACAAACAGGAATCACACATAAACACACTCCCACAAAATTAAAAATCATATCGGCAAGAGCAGTAATCATTCCTTCCTCTTTTCGAAACAGAACCCCACTCCTGGCTTATCCAGATGTGTACAAGATGCCCTCGAAGTATTCAGAAATATTCAACATTTCATCCAAGCTATGAACCCCAACGTATGCAGGTCCATTCCACTACCAACTCCACTATTACTAGTCTTTCTCAGATGTTGGATGACAACACGATTTTGTACGAGAAAACAGAGGTATGAATATTTGATGACAACGCCGAGCCTCGGGGAAGCTGAGGGGACTGTGAGCGCCTTACCAATTCTCTCCTCAGGTTGTGAATAAACACAACAGGCAGACCACACCACAACACAACACAAGGCACTGCTTCTGCATCACAAATGAGGGAGTAACACATAGTTTCCCTCTGAGTTAGATCGGGGACGACAAGACTTGTCGACCCAGCTTCGATGTGGTGTTCAAAACAGGAGATGATATACTCGTACGTCACGTTAAACTAAGCCAGAGTTTCAAGGAAATGAACAAAAAAAGATTATAAACTTTTTTCTAAGGGCAAACACACATGGTACGTGATGGTAAATTTACAGTATCCATCTCGTAAGTAAAAAGGAATATATTTAGGATGTTTCGGGTATATCTTTCATATCCCAATCAATCGATGCTATATAGTAAGGGTTATCTAAATTTCTAAGAATTCTATAGATGAAATGAGATTATAGATGTGAAATAGTGCTCAAAATAGATGAGAAAGAGAAGTTAGTAGGACAATTTAGCCCACATCATCCCCCCCCCCCCAAAAAAAAGGGTCGGAAACCACATTGCTAGTGAGTATAGCACTATGATACTACATTCATGACCATCCCTAGATTCTTAGCTATATATCGGACGGTAGATGGGCGGAAATGAGCGGGGAAGGTAAAGGGGAGGAACGCCCTTAACACACGGTACTGAGATGGAAAACCAGATTCCCTGAGACCATCATTTTCCCCCACCTCATTTCCGCCAACTACAACAAACGGGGATCCGCCTCATCTTCCCCAACATGAATACGTCTAACTCTACCTACAATAGATACAGTAGATGTATATTCTCTGGATAACACAACCCAATAGGACGATGGAGTGTCATAAAGCATGAAGAAAGAAGCGATGCACAATGCACCGTTGTCTTCATTGTGTTCACTGCAGAACTCGGGGACTTGGTTAATCTGCTTAGCTCCACACACAGACCTACACACACACACACACACACACACACACACACACACACACACACACACACACACGTCCCTTAAGACGGGCAACCCACGCCAATTCACCATTACGACCTGATGTTGCCACTGTCCAATTTACGTGAGATCTGGTTATTACAGGATTTTGAAACTAACTTCCTCTCATTCAGCAGCAGAGGTGGGGGTGGAGGGGGGGGGGGTAACACGTACGTCAGTGTTCATTGAATGTGCCATACACAAATGGAATATTAAAAGCATTGGTTGAATTAGTAGGGGGAAATCCATGACTTTCAGTCGTCTCAAAATTGAATGATTTGTAACTAAAGAAAAACATAAAATTATGACCACAGCTACAATGATAATGACAATTCAACTATTACTAATTCTTACTGCTACAGCTAGTGTTAATAATGATGATAATGACATACTACTTATGATAATGATAATGATGATAATAATGATGATTCTAATAGAAAAAACATAATGCCAAATGTTTATATCTAAGGATAGCATTAATGGCAGCTTATAAGTAAAGTACAAATACTATAAGGCAAATTTTACGTTTGGTTACATCAAAAAAAAGGAAGAAAAAGAAAATGACGGATTTGCTTTGCAAGAAAAATAATCTTTTCAATTGATTTGCATAGCATGCAACATTTGTAGGCAAGCAAGCAAGCAAGTGACAGGCAAACAAGCGAGAGACTCAAGGCAATACAAAACGAGCAGTATTTTGTATCCATGTATTTCGTTTATTGCTTTAGAGTCCTCACACTGTACCCGCGTACCGAGGAAATGTTTAGAGTCAGTGTTACACTGAAGGATCAACACCCACTGCGATTGTGTTTCCGAAGTGTTCCACTGAAGGACCAACACCCACTGCGATAGTGTTTCTTGTCACTGTTCCAGAGAAAGGTCCATAGTGCCACATTGATATGGAGATAACCTGCGATGTCTTTTAGTCAGAGTGGGTCAAAATCCCACCCCACCTTCTCTCTCTCTCTCTCTCTCTCTCTCTCTCTCTCTCTCTCTCTCTCTCTCTCTCTCTCTCTCTCTCTCTCTCTCTCTCTCTCTCTCTCTCTCTCTCTCTCTCTCTCTCTCCTCCGTTCTGCTCCGACCTTCGATCGACACACTGGACTGTCTTCTATCATCTGTCCATAACTTTCACTTATGTATAACTTAGGCCAGTTATCAGTTTTGAGCTTGATTTAAAACGTAATTCGGGGAGACAGGAATGAGTTCAAGTCTGTTCTGGTTCGTAATCATGTCTACGTATATTGCCCTGTTGGCCCAGTTTTCTTCTTTCCCTCATCATAGCCATGATATAAATTTCTTTATTCATTTTAAGGGATGAAGAAGCTAAATGGATGAATAAAGAGAGAGAAAAGGACACATTACATTGGTATTGCTCGTCGATTGTTTGTAAAAAGCTGGGTCTGTGAACTGATGATAAAATACGTACATAAGAAACCACGGATTTCTACTAGAAACCAAACTGTGTTATCTTGAAGAACTGATTGGTGGAGACCCTGTATTCTGCTGAGTAAAAGTAGCTAAAGTTTCCTCAGCAAGAAAAATATGGTTTATACTATCATCTTGTCTCAGTATTTCCATGAAATTGTATTTATACTTTGATATAAAATGACATAATATAATATAACGACCTGACTATCTAAAGTTGTTATGAGCTTACGACACAACGACAAGAGAGCGACCTCCAGCTTAACGACAGGTCCCCCCAGAGATATAGGGGGATGGGAGGGAGGGAGGCAGGGTGGGTGACCAGCCGTCTCCTCTCCCCGTCAACCACACCAACGAGATTAGCTTCCTCTCTCTCTCTCTCTCTCTCTCTCTCTCTCTCTCTCTCTCTCTCTCTCTCTCTCTCTCTGCCACTCCAACTACAGCTTCGCCTTCATTTGCTGCCTTCATACACCTCTCTTACAACCTGCTCTCTCTCTCTCTCTCTCTCTCTCTCTCTCTCTCTCTCTCTCTCTCTCTCTCTCTCTCTCTCTCTCTCTCTCTCTCTCTCTCTCTCTCTCTCTCTCTCTCTCTCTCTCTCTCTCTCTCTCTCTCTCTCTCTCTCTCTCTCTCTCTTCGTTCTTGACTCCATTCCCTTCCTCGTTCATTCATGCTAAGTCTGGGTTCAGACGTTCGTGACCATCGTCCTGGACTATCTCCCTTGAACTGTATTTCCTGGACGGACCCATCTGGACTACCACTCCTGGACTGCCTTCCTGGAATGACTGTCCTGGAATGCTCATCCTGGACGGACTCTTCTGGACTAAAGGTAGTGGTAACTACTTGGGAAGGTAGTGGTAACTACTTGGGAAGGTAGTGGTAACTACTTGGGAAGGTAGTGGTAACTACTTGGGAAGGTAGTGGTAACTACTTGGGAAGGTAGTGGTAACTACTTGGGAAGGTAGTGGTAACTACTTGGGAAGGTAGTGGTAACTACTTGGGAAGGTAGTGGTAACTACTTGGGAAGGTAGTGGTAACTACTTGGGAAGGTAGTGGTAACTACTTGGGAAGGTAGTGGTAACTACTTGGGAAGGTAGTGGTAACTACTTGGGAAGGTAGTGGTAACTACTTGGGAAGGTAGTGGTAACTACTTGGGAAGGTAGTGGTAACTACTTGGGAAGGTAGTGGTAACTACTTGGGAAGGTAGTGGTAACTACTTGGGAAGGTAGTGGTAACTACTTGGGAAGGTAGTGGTAACTACTTGGGAAGGTAGTGGTAACTACTTGGGAAGGTAGTGGTAACTACTTGGGAAGGTAGTGGTAACTACTTGGGAAGGTAGTGG
Organism: Panulirus ornatus; assembly: GCF_036320965.1. Taxonomy (NCBI): domain Eukaryota; kingdom Metazoa; phylum Arthropoda; class Malacostraca; order Decapoda; family Palinuridae; genus Panulirus; species Panulirus ornatus. Next base: position 13,139,809 of record NC_092294.1, on the reverse strand, counting down.
TAACTACTTGGGAAGGTAGTGGTAACTACTTGGGAAGGTAGTGGTAACTACTTGGGAAGGTAGTGGTAACTACTTGGGAAGGTAGTGGTAACTACTTGGGAAGGTAGTGGTAACTACTTGGGAAGGTAGTGGTAACTACTTGGGAAGGTAGTGGTAACTACTTGGGAAGGTAGTGGTAACTACTTGGGAAGGTAGTGGTAACTACTTGGGAAGGTAGTGGTAACTACTTGGGAAGGTAGTGGTAACTACTTGGGAAGGTAGTGGTAACTACTTGGGAAGGTAGTGGTAACTACTTGGGAAGGTAGTGGTAACTACTTGGGAAGGTAGTGGTAACTACTTGGGAAGGTAGTGGTAACTACTTGGGAAGGTAGTGGTAACTACTTGGGAAGGTAGTGGTAACTACTTGGGAAGGTAGTGGTAACTACTTGGGAAGGTAGTGGTAACTACTTGGGAAGGTAGTGGTAACTACTTGGGAAGGTAGTGGTAACTACTTGGGAAGGTAGTGGTAACTACTTGGGAAGGTAGTGGTAACTACTTGGGAAGGTAGTGGTAACTACTTGGGAAGGTAGTGGTAACTACTTGGGAAGGTAGTGGTAACTACTTGGGAAGGTAGTGGTAACTACTTGGGAAGGTAGTGGTAACTACTTGGGAAGGTAGTGGTAACTACTTGGGAAGGTAGTGGTAACTACTTGGGAAGGTAGTGGTAACTACTTGGGAAGGTAGTGGTAACTACTTGGGAAGGTAGTGGTAACTACTTGGGAAGGTAGTGGTAACTACTTGGGAAGGTAGTGGTAACTACTTGGGAAGGTAGTGGTAACTACTTGGGAAGGTAGTGGTAACTACTTGGGAAGGTAGTGGTAACTACTTGGGAAGGTAGTGGTAACTACTTGGGAAGGTAGTGGTAACTACTTGGGAAGGTAGTGGTAACTACTTGGGAAGGTAGTGGTAACTACTTGGGAAGGTAGTGGTAACTACTTGGGAAGGTAGTGGTAACTACTTGGGAAGGTAGTGGTAACTACTTGGGAAGGTAGTGGTAACTACTTGGGAAGGTAGTGGTAACTACTTGGGAAGGTAGTGGTAACTACTTGGGAAGGTAGTGGTAACTACTTGGGAAGGTAGTGGTAACTACTTGGGAAGGTAGTGGTAACTACTTGGGAAGGTAGTGGTAACTACTTGGGAAGGTAGTGGTAACTACTTGGGAAGGTAGTGGTAACTACTTGGGAAGGTAGTGGTAACTACTTGGGAAGGTAGTGGTAACTACTTGGGAAGGTAGTGGTAACTACTTGGGAAGGTAGTGGTAACTACTTGGGAAGGTAGTGGTAACTACTTGGGAAGGTAGTGGTAACTACTTGGGAAGGTAGTGGTAACTACTTGGGAAGGTAGTGGTAACTACTTGGGAAGGTAGTGGTAACTACTTGGGAAGGTAGTGGTAACTACTTGGGAAGGTAGTGGTAACTACTTGGGAAGGTAGTGGTAACTACTTGGGAAGGTAGTGGTAACTACTTGGGAAGGTAGTGGTAACTACTTGGGAAGGTAGTGGTAACTACTTGGGAAGGTAGTGGTAACTACTTGGGAAGGTAGTGGTAACTACTTGGGAAGGTAGTGGTAACTACTTGGGAAGGTAGTGGTAACTACTTGGGAAGGTAGTGGTAACTACTTGGGAAGGTAGTGGTAACTACTTGGGAAGGTAGTGGTAACTACTTGGGAAGGTAGTGGTAACTACTTGGGAAGGTAGTGGTAACTACTTGGGAAGGTAGTGGTAACTACTTGGGAAGGTAGTGGTAACTACTTGGGAAGGTAGTGGTAACTACTTGGGAAGGTAGTGGTAACTACTTGGGAAGGTAGTGGTAACTACTTGGGAAGGTAGTGGTAACTACTTGGGAAGGTAGTGGTAACTACTTGGGAAGGTAGTGGTAACTACTTGGGAAGGTAGTGGTAACTACTTGGGAAGGTAGTGGTAACTACTTGGGAAGGTAGTGGTAACTACTTGGGAAGGTAGTGGTAACTACTTGGGAAGGTAGTGGTAACTACTTGGGAAGGTAGTGGTAACTACTTGGGAAGGTAGTGGTAACTACTTGGGAAGGTAGTGGTAACTACTTGGGAAGGTAGTGGTAACTACTTGGGAAGGTAGTGGTAACTACTTGGGAAGGTAGTGGTAACTACTTGGGAAGGTAGTGGTAACTACTTGGGAAGGTAGTGGTAACTACTTGGGAAGGTAGTGGTAACTACTTGGGAAGGTAGTGGTAACTACTTGGGAAGGTAGTGGTAACTACTTGGGAAGGTAGTGGTAACTACTTGGGAAGGTAGTGGTAACTACTTGGGAAGGTAGTGGTAACTACTTGGGAAGGTAGTGGTAACTACTTGGGAAGGTAGTGGTAACTACTTGGGAAGGTAGTGGTAACTACTTGGGAAGGTAGTGGTAACTACTTGGGAAGGTAGTGGTAACTACTTGGGAAGGTAGTGGTAACTACTTGGGAAGGTAGTGGTAACTACTTGGGAAGGTAGTGGTAACTACTTGGGAAGGTAGTGGTAACTACTTGGGAAGGTAGTGGTAACTACTTGGGAAGGTAGTGGTAACTACTTGGGAAGGTAGTGGTAACTACTTGGGAAGGTAGTGGTAACTACTTGGGAAGGTAGTGGTAACTACTTGGGAAGGTAGTGGTAACTACTTGGGAAGGTAGTGGTAACTACTTGGGAAGGTAGTGGTAACTACTTGGGAAGGTAGTGGTAACTACTTGGGAAGGTAGTGGTAACTACTTGGGAAGGTAGTGGTAACTACTTGGGAAGGTAGTGGTAACTACTTGGGAAGGTAGTGGTAACTACTTGGGAAGGTAGTGGTAACTACTTGGGAAGGTAGTGGTAACTACTTGGGAAGGTAGTGGTAACTACTTGGGAAGGTAGTGGTAACTACTTGGGAAGGTAGTGGTAACTACTTGGGAAGGTAGTGGTAACTACTTGGGAAGGTAGTGGTAACTACTTGGGAAGGTAGTGGTAACTACTTGGGAAGGTAGTGGTAACTACTTGGGAAGGTAGTGGTAACTACTTGGGAAGGTAGTGGTAACTACTTGGGAAGGTAGTGGTAACTACTTGGGAAGGTAGTGGTAACTACTTGGGAAGGTAGTGGTAACTACTTGGGAAGGTAGTGGTAACTACTTGGGAAGGTAGTGGTAACTACTTGGGAAGGTAGTGGTAACTACTTGGGAAGGTAGTGGTAACTACTTGGGAAGGTAGTGGTAACTACTTGGGAAGGTAGTGGTAACTACTTGGGAAGGTAGTGGTAACTACTTGGGAAGGTAGTGGTAACTACTTGGGAAGGTAGTGGTAACTACTTGGGAAGGTAGTGGTAACTACTTGGGAAGGTAGTGGTAACTACTTGGGAAGGTAGTGGTAACTACTTGGGAAGGTAGTGGTAACTACTTGGGAAGGTAGTGGTAACTACTTGGGAAGGTAGTGGTAACTACTTGGGAAGGTAGTGGTAACTACTTGGGAAGGTAGTGGTAACTACTTGGGAAGGTAGTGGTAACTACTTGGGAAGGTAGTGGTAACTACTTGGGAAGGTAGTGGTAACTACTTGGGAAGGTAGTGGTAACTACTTGGGAAGGTAGTGGTAACTACTTGGGAAGGTAGTGGTAACTACTTGGGAAGGTAGTGGTAACTACTTGGGAAGGTAGTGGTAACTACTTGGGAAGGTAGTGGTAACTACTTGGGAAGGTAGTGGTAACTACTTGGGAAGGTAGTGGTAACTACTTGGGAAGGTAGTGGTAACTACTTGGGAAGGTAGTGGTAACTACTTGGGAAGGTAGTGGTAACTACTTGGGAAGGTAATGGCAACTTCTCGGGAAGGTAGTGGCAAATACTTGGGAAGGTAGTGGTAACTACTTGGGAAGGTAGTGGTAACTACTTGGGAAGGTAGTGGTAACTACTTGGGAAGGTAGTGGTAACTACTTGGGAAGGTAGTGGTAACTACTTGGAAAGGTAGTGGTAACTAATTGGGAAGGTAGTGGTAACTACTTGGGAAGGTAGTGGTAACTACTTGGGAAGGTAGTGGTAACTACTTGGCAGTAGTAACGGAATAGTAATATGTCTGTTTGTACTTGGTGTCTGGAAGTTGGTCTTCTGTCAAGGAATGGTACGTGTCTGTTGGTGTCTATTCTCTCGAAATGTACATAAAGCAATGATAAGATGACTGTTTACATGGGAACATGTCTACTCGACATCCACGGTAGTAAAGCCAAAGGGGTTAAGGCGTGTCGGAATACCTTTTTGTAGGCTTCCAAGTCTTTGAGATCTGAAACTATAAATCCCCGACTTTGGGGTTTGAGTTTTGTCTTACGTCTTGGGTCTTTGTCTTTGAAACCAATTGTCAGGGGGAGGAACGGGAAAAATTTTCGAACCGATCGTTGTGGTCCTTGGGCGATCCGAGTTCCTAGCTTCAGGTAATGATAGATAATGAAAAGGTGTACTTAACTTACTGGCCGATGGTAAACGATACTTAACCATCGTATTTTTGTTAGTTTGTTGGCTTAAAGAGGGGAAGAATTAAACGTCTGGGGGGAAATTAGAGTCTGGAGGGAGGTACAGAGCGTATGGCTCATGTTCCTACGGTGCGTAGTACAGGAGTGGAGAAGGTGCGAACGGTGTTGCTGTCCTGGGGTGTGACGCCATAAGGGTGATGGTACAATGCGTTCCATGAGAGCATCAGCCACCTCTCAGGGTCTCTGGCGGGAGCAGATAACGCTATACTCTCCTTCTGCACGACCGTCAGGAACCGTCTATCACTTCTCAGTGTCCCGCTCGAGTTACTCAATCAGCTTAGACTTGAAGCTTATCGTGATAGAGGGTTAGAATTGTGTCTGTTTCACTGATAAGGTCAACGCCTAAATTTGTAGCCCAGCTTAGAGTCTGCGATCTTATAACTGGGCCATGAGAACCGTGAGAATATTACATTTCTTATTGTGTCTGTTAGTTTCAGTTTACCTCCTTGCCTTTCAGGGCTCTTCTAGAGTGTCTTCACGTACTCACGTAAAATAGATCCTTCAACCGACTTATTTCTGTTTTTCCTTCCGTTCTGTCCATTGCAGCCAGAAGTATCGTGTGCGTAGGTCGATGACAAAGTCTTACACTACTAATGTCTTGAGTGGAAGCCTCGTCTGAACTACAGGTGACCTTAAAGTTCGTTTGGGTTTGAAGGTTGAGGTGTTCAGTGTGATTATAGTTCCTGCTTGATCATTACGCTCGTTAAGTCGTTGCTGGTAAACATTAATGGTTGCCTTTCTTTCTCCCTTAAAGGTGATCAGAGGTATGGTAATTTTGACTGTTGGGTAAGCGAGTGAAAACTGTGAGATCAACTGGGTCTACCTTTTAGCTAGGGGGCGATGGCAATGCTCCAAGGATTTCATGTTCTGTTTGCTGTCGTATTATGAATGCATGGCTTCCCTGTGGTAAAGAGGACCAGTCGGCCCCTATTGAGGAAGGGAGCGGAGATTTAAAACACATCCCTTGTGTTATGCTTCTTATACAACATCCTGAACTCTCTCTCTCTCTCTCTCTCTCTCTCTCTCTCTCTCTCTCTCTCTCTCTCTCTCTCTCTCTCTCTCTCTCTCTCTCTCTCTCTCTCTCTCTCTCTCTCTCTCTCTCTCTCTCTCTCTCTCTCTCTCTCTCTCTCTCTCTCTCTCTCTTCATATCCTTATGATCAACAATGTGTGGGTCCTTGTATTTCCTTTTCTTACCGCAAGACGATGAGAGGCGACAAGATCGAGCAATATCTGTGGATTTCTTGAATGCATTCTAGTTTAGTGACGTGAAAGATTTCTGCAGAAGCCTTTATTCATGTTATGTTATGCTACACATCTCTACAACTGGCCTGTGCTGCGACACAGAATGCTGTCACAAGTCATGGAAACATGTGTGACTTATTTCCAGTAATCTCCGAGGGTAGGGGAAAAGTGTATACATTCTTGCACGTTCTCGATTCTGGCAACAAAGAATTGTATTTCATCTCCAAAATCATCGTAGTCTTGGAACTACTGATGCTTCTGTAGAGTGTGGCGCTGTGTACTCTAGGGTACAGTGACACTGGCTCCTAAAACAAAGGAACAGAGAGAGACGAACACACTGGGACTGCAGATTTCTTAAAAAAAACTCACACAAAAAACGAAGATTCTAAAATGTTGCTGCTAGACGGAGTCCATTTTGTTTGCGCATGTGACATACACATATATATGGCGACTCAGAGAAGGTTACCTATTTAATCTACGATGCAATGTGATCAGGACAAGCCCAGGTCAGAGATCAATAGCAGCTGGTCTAATTTCCTGTGCAATGGACTCACTCATCCGCACCTAGTCGGGTAGTGGGCGAATGGACCGAAGGGATTTTAGAAAAAGCATCAACAGGGCGCTGATAATCCTCTTTCAGATCCCCACCGTGAGATCTGAACAGCAATCATTGACCTTAGGACACGACTGGATCCCTCTACCACACAACCTCGCCGGATCTATGACTTGAAGCTGGACTATCTACGTCAACATAAGACTATTTCTTTTTTGTCAGGATTATTTCATCTATCTGGTTCGTAGGATATGGCTCCCGAGTTCTCGTCCCAGAATGTGGTTCATCTCGTATTTCTGAATAAACGAGGAGAGACGAGAGCAAAAGGGGGGAGTAGTACAAAGCCTTTGAGTGGAGCAGATAGTTCGTTTTTCCCCCCAAAAAAGACTTCAAGTGGTGAGGGTGTCTATGTGTTGGGGCAGCATCAGGAATCTCATTATATCTAAGGCTTCATAAGACCTTTTTTTAATCCTATATCGTCGAGATTTTCGGCCATAATTATAGATCCGATGTTTCTCATCTGATCTACAATTTCTCATGTAATTTCATATATGATGTTAAAGCCATGGTATATGATTTTCATATATGATGTTAAAGCCATGGTATATGATTTTCGAATATTCTTATTAATCTTTCCCAGTGAATATGAACTAGATATGCCAAGTTGATGACTTATCAAAACCATATGCTCGGTGTCAGGGGCCACTTCACTGTTCTCGAGTTCAGAATGAACTGAGATGAACGAAATATTTCAGGATTTATTCCATGAAAACATTTGCAATTACTGTGGCATATTCCCCACTCATTTCTTTTACAGTCTATCATAAGATGATTTACCCAAATCCTGCAATATTTTACGTCCAGGATTTATACTTCTGAAATTCAATCTGTGCTCTGAATTTACGTTTCGATATGAAATAGGTGGAAATCACCTTCCTCACTATTTCATGCCAAATTGGATATTCTCAAGGGGGAAGAACACGGGCTGTCGTGCTTATCCTCAAGTAATAAATTGCAAGAGGGTTCTCCGCTGTTGTCATCCTTAATCATTTGAGATTGACGGGCTATGTTGTCAGATGCAAATGATGCTAATGATGTGTGGAAACACATCAGATGAGGTATACTGTGTCAGCAGTAACTAGTGAATCTTTGAGTGTATGTCTGTGTCTGTCTGTCTCTCTGTCTGTCTGTTTGTCTCTCTGTGTCTCTAAGAAAAGACTACATCATGTCTGTATTATGCCATCAATATTCTATTTTTCTCAGAGGTTTACAAAGACCAGTCGAAGATAATGAGTTAATGATAACACAATCCTTATCTGTCTTTCTCTCGATTTCCACGCGGAATGAATGCATAGAAATCGTGGTGGTGTCGATTGCTAAGGGAACGCTAGTCATATCCTCACCATTTATATGAACCCACGCCTCTCAAGATTAAGGTTATTTGGATCTATATAAACTACCAGGGTCGTTAAGGCTGTCATTATCAAGCTATAACCGATAAATCTTGAACACCTTCTTCAGGTGTTAAGGATAATATCTAAGCCTATATACATTTTCACTATGTTTAGACCAAAGCCTAATAGTGCAATTTGAAAGTTTTGCAAAACTTGCAGCTATTTTCTATGGAAATTAAAGTGATTAACGTATGATGATCAGGTAAATTGAATTAGCATTAGTTGGTGTCTAATTTGTGTTGGCGTTATCATACAAAATAAACTCATTTCTGATTTAAAAAGGGAAAATGCATTTAATATTTGATTGGTGTGTGTGGGTGTGTTTTGTGTGTGTGTGTGGGTGTGTGGTGGAGGGATCCTTGTAAGTGGTGGAGGGATCCTTGTAAGTGGTGGAGGGATCCTTGTAAGTGGTGGAGGGATCCTTGTAAGTGGTGGAGAGATCCTTGTAAGCGGTGGAGAGATCCTTGTAAGTGGTGGAGGGTTTCTTTTATGTGTTGCTGGCATTTCTCCACTTTGTATAAACAACCAGTGTAAAGATCCTTCTAATATCCTTTCCAAGTGGTGCGGGGATCCTTCTAATATTCTAAGTGGTGCAGAAATTTTTTTAAGTGATGCAAAGATCCTTATAAGTGATGCAGGAATTCTAAGTGATGTTGAGATAAGTGATGTAGAGATTCTTCTAAGTGATGCAAAGATCATTCTCAGTGGTGCAGAAATTCTTCCAAGTGATGCAGGAGTCCTTCCAAGTGGTAGATAGATGCTTGCAAGGAAAATACATGACAATCATACCACAATTATACATCAGATGATAAACAAACAGGAACATTGCCTTGCTTGAGGGTGCAAACATACATATTTACACCTCTTATCGCAGAAGTAACAGCCACGCGTGGTTTGCTGAAACTAGACCCTAAACCGTTCTGATGTTTGGATGCAAAATTGCGAAAAATTGTCGAGTATGTGTGGTTATGGGAATTCTCAGTCACCCCGTGACTCAAGATCATATCTCACATGGGGAGAGGCGATGCATGTATCGAACGAATGTGTGAGGCGAATGTGTCGAATGTTTGAGTAGAGGAAGTGTGTTGGACGATTGCGACGGGAGAATGTTTTCCTGGTCGGATGTTTAGAGCGAATGTGTAGCTAGAGAATGTGGAAGATGGTTAAGGCCCAGTGAGTTAAATGAGTGTTGGTTATGTATGTGAAATGTATGGTTATAGCAGATATATGGTATGAATGTTGTGGTGAATGTGGAGGGTATAAATGGAAGGGGACTAGGATGAATGGATGGTTAGGTTTGGATGTGGTGAACGAATGTGATGGATGAGAGTGATGGCTGAATATGAGAAAAGAGCGAGATAGTTAGACATGATGAATGAATGAATGGATTTGGGTGTAATGATGAATGCAACTGACGAATATGACAAGTGATTGAGACAGATGACCCTCGCGAACGAACATGACATGTGAATGTGACGGGTAACTCACTGAAAGTGAACGAATGTGAAGAAAGTGTGGAAGCGTTGGTGGTGGTGATAAGGATATCACCAGATGACCCGTGCCTTCCTCTCGACTCCTGTGGTGGATGACCCTCACCAAGCCACAGGAAGCTGGCCTGATTGAACCATTACGATGATAAAATACCTTCAGAAATTTACAGAATTCTGGTTTGTGTGTGTGTGTGTGTGTGTGTGTGTGTGTGTGTGTGTGTGTGTGTGTGTGTGTGTGTGTGTGTGTGTGTGTGTGTGTGTGTGTGTGTGTGTGTGTGTGTGTGTGTCTGTGTGTGTGTGTGTCTATTCTCCATATTCGTCCCTGCCATGGCTGGTAATCTCTTAAACCCTCTTGTCTTTAACTCTTATTATGAACCCTTAACATTATTCCTCATTTGGCCATTTGCAGATCATGTCTCCATCCTTACTATCCTTAACAAACCTTCCTACGCCACTGCAGGAGAGACATGACCTACTCATCCCTGGGGCCTTTAACCCCTGGAGATATAACTTTCCAAAACTCCTTTCACATGTAACCCTCAATCATATGATTCATGTCTTTCCATGACTTCAGATAACAGGATTTACAGTAAGAGGGAAGACTGACCCTACCTTGACCCCGAAACACGAGCATCGTGGCCAGAGACGTGGATCCTATTTCAAAAAGCCCCACGTTAGATGACCTCGTACTTTAATACAATTGCCTCGAATACTGGGATGTAGAACCCTTTATATTAATAGGTACCTACAAAAGCTTTATGATATCTGTGTTTTCACAGCGCAGTTTTGGTCATTTTGATTATGTCATTTTAAATCCAGATCCTCAGTCTAGTCTATATATGGCAGAGGGACGAGTTAAAGGTAGATATCTATATAATTGCTTGGGAATAATGATATACATATTTGTTAGATGTGCATAAATACATAGCAGAGGAACGACTTAAAGGCGGTCATCCTTTGCAATGACAATCCATTAAATTTAAACGTGTATAAGGACATGAAAATTCTTGCACGTGACGTCAGAAGCGAGGTTGTTACATTTTTTTGTCTCTTCAGGGGCAAAAAAAACCCAAACCCCATTAGTTTTTAGTGGTAGGGGAGAGAGAGAGAGAGAGAGAGAGAGAGAGAGAGAGAGAGAGAGAGAGAGAGAGAGAGAGAGAGAGAGAGAGAGAGAGAGAGAGAGAGAGAGAGAGAGAGAGAGAGAGAGAGAGAGAGAGAGAGAGAGAGAGAGACCTGATTTCACGTAAATAAGTTAATGTTCAGGGGAACAGGGGTTCGTCATTTAACTGCACGTAAACATCAGTGAAATATTCAATAGAACAATGATCAGTCTTTTTTATTTCACGTGAAATTAGTTGTTCTTGAAGTTCTACAGACCACGGAAAAATGTCATTTCATTTCACGTACGACTGTTCATCAGAGAACTACCCATTATGATTGTCTTTCATCAGAGATGATTGTCATACAGAACCATATTGCCTGAATTTCTGAATTTGGGATAATTGCTAATAGCAGGTGGGAGCAGATAGTGGAATATAACAGCAGAACATGGCAATGTTCTTTTACCTCCCCTCTACTTGTGTTCATCAAGTGTTATAATCGAAACCGTCCCAGGTAATAGATTTACAAACAGGAACATATTGCTTTATAAGCGGGCCATTGTCTGGGTCTGTAATGTCGACATGGCGTCAGAGCATGCAAGCAGAGGACAAGCAGGGTCAAGCAGGGTCAAGCAGAGGACAAGCAGGGGCCAAGCAGCGTCAAGCAGAGGACAAGCAGGGTCAAGCAGGGTCAAGCAGAGGACAAGCAGGGGCCAAGCAGCGTCAAGCAGAGGACAAGCAGGGGCAAGCAGGGGCAAGCAGGGGCAAGCAGGATAAACTTTAACTTTGATATAACAATGCGAAATTAACTTTCTCCTTTTCTTAAAGTAAATTCACCTACCGTAATATCAGATTCTCATCAAAGGTAATTTTGTGGAAAATAAAGGTAGTTATCGTAAACAATCACACAAATGCCACCCAGAAAACCGCTTTATATCATACACAATCATACGCTTTGGTTTAACCTTGAGCAACGTTCAAGGAGTGCGAAAATCAACTGATACCTTCATGCCAATCTAACCCTTCAGCGCATTGAAGATGCTCAACCCTATCTGCAGAAGCTATAGCTATGCAACTTCATCACTTGCCCGCTGTTCCTTCTATTTGGCATACGTCAGCAGAGGGTATATACGTGGCGTGAATAATCTACGACGTCTGGTATGGGAAACTGCTTCAAGTGGGGGAATGCAATTACCTCCGTAAGGTTCAACTATACACGTCGCGGCGGTGGAGTTTGCGACCACACGTGCGGGTACTGCATAAGTGAAACAACACTGCAGGACAAGCCATCTCCTGGGGGGATTAAAGAGGCAGTCCAAGGGTAACCACATTGTTGCCGTAGCGTGTGTATGGTGATGACTTCCCAAATGTGCGTCTTTAACTCGGCCACCATGGTGAATTATTTAAACGGCCAATTCCTCCCACCCCACCCCACCCACAGACCCTGGGGGAGCCACAGACCCATTCTGCCCTGGGGGAGCCACAGAACTCCATTCCACCCCGGGGGAGCCACAGAACTCCATTCCACCCTGAGGAACAAGAAACAACAAGAAAATTCACATAACTGCATACATTACCGATGCACCAGGGAAAGATCCGACCAATTAGTCCACAAAAGACTGTTTATCAAGACCCACGTACCATACCTACCAGGTTCTGTAAGACCTGTGTGTTGAAATGTTATAAATAAACGTTAAATTAACTTTATCCTCCTTCAATGACAGTAATCATCAATCTCTGACATAAAGAGTATCGTATATATATATATATATATATATATATATATATATATATATATATATATATATATATATATATATATATATATATATATATATATATATATATATATATATATATATATATATATATATTTCTCTGATGACATCTCGTCACTGAATAAAATATAGTGAACTGGATAATGACAGTCTCTTCTCTTGGGTAATTATGGACTTCCTTCCCTCATAAAGCTTCCCTGAGATCTTAAGGAACCTCATAAACGAAAATTGGAGGCTTTTGTCTGCCAGTCCAGCTACGATATATGGAGAGGAGGGAGGGGGTGACCTCCATACCACTGCAACACACCGCCAGCGACAGTGAGCAGTCGGGTACTTGATGATTCCAGTCGCAATTAACTTGTGTTGTATATGTGTCTGAGGAGGGCCGTCTGGACGATGAGTTCCAAGGGTCATGGAGTTGTTCCATGAGGGTGAAGACGAATGAGACTCAAAACCATCCACTGCTGCTGGATGGTGGAGAGAGTTACCACATGATGGTGAGGTGGTGGTGAGGGGGACTTATACCACACCACACCACTGTCTCTTGATGATGGAGAGATCGTCCAGGCCTCCACTATCTCATTTGGAGGAGATTCTCCATCTGACAGATTGTTGGAGACGTCATCATGACCCAATTGTGTCCTGGAGGTCAAGAATCACCTCATGATAACGACAGAGACGAAATCAAAGCTCCATGTTGTCTCTTGAAGGTGGATAAATCATCTTCTGATAAACATAGAGACGAGATCAAGGACTCTATTGTCTCCTGAAGGTGTAGAATCTCCTTAGAATCAGGATGGAGAGGGGATCAAGGCCCTTGTTGTATCCTGATGGTAGAGAATCATCACAGCAAGAGAAGAGGATCAGGGAATCCTACATAGCCCTTGTGTCTGCAGAACACACAATCTCCTTTCATATTCAGCCACTGATAGAAGGATGCTGTTAGCCAGCCAGCCAACACATCCTCCCCAGTTGGGGAGCTTAAAGTAAGATACATTGTCACACATAAGTCATGGAGGAGGAAGTAGGTTTTCCATGGCAAGTGGAAATAGAATATAGGCATTTATAAGGTATAGCCACATGAGGGCTATGCATTTAAGGGCGAAAAGAGATTTTTGTCGACTCATTTTTTTTTCATTAATACGAGATGAAAATTTACTGATAACTGTATCAGTTCTGTGACCACCACTGCGTTTTCCGCTTTGTTGAATTTCGCTTTTATGGAACAAAGCAGAACTCTACCGATAGATATGGAACTTTACCAATAGATATTGCTTTGCATATTGAACATATGCTATCTACGAATGTAACAGTCTTATCTATGCATAGAAAGAGGGATCTCTCTCTCTCTCTCTCTCTCTCTCTCTCTCTCTCTCTCTCTCTCTCTCTCTCTCTCTCTCTCTCTCTCTCTCTCTCTCTCTCTCTCTACTGTCAAACGTGCCTTTATATAACTCTCTACTGTTATCTTGTTTTACCTTATTATTTTCTATCAAAACTGCACTATTTTTTTATCATTTCAATCATCAAACTCTCCCACATTCTATCACATTTTGCGACATGTTTCCCGCGCGGATATAGTGAAATCAAAGGACATGTTGGCAAATGTAACAACGATATTTTCTTTGGCGGATTATTTTCCTTTTTCATTCACCAGTTGTCATGGAGGGGTGCACTTTAAAGCGTGTATTGTGGAAAAATAGTTGTCAGTTTATTAAGCCAGTTGTGAAACACGAAATCTAAAGCGACGAGGAAGTGTAAGAAGGTTTAATTAGTTATAACTTTTTAAGGTTATGGAGAGATACTCCGTCTAAGGTGATGGGAGAGATACTCCGTCTAAGGTTATGGGAGAGATACTCCGTCTAAGGTTATGGGAGAGATACTCCGTCTAAGGTGATGGAAGAGATACTCCGTCTCGTCCAGAGATGTCAAAATACAGTCTTACGAGATAATGTTGGGCATCTCCTCAAATGTAAGTCACTCTGGGTCACTTTCTGTGTGGAGGAAGGGACTACGAGCGGAGGTGTTCAGATGAGGTACAAGAGTGAGCAAACATGCAACCCATGCTGATGGTGGTGGTAGAGTGATGGTGGTGGTGGTGGTGGTGGTGATGTGGTAGTGGTGGTGGTAGGCGGGAGGCGAGTCATCGATCTATAGACTTAAGTGATGGGAGTGTGTTGTTTGAGCGTGAGAGAATACCTGCTCAGGATGTCCTTGTCTTTAGGTACTTGAATTTATAGATACATTAATCTCCATGACACTAAGGAGTCGTTACTATCGTAATCTTTGAGGATTAACAGGTTTTAAGATAGCTCAGATGATGAGAGATGATATCTCCGTATGCTAAGCTTCTTGCTTCTATTGACATCCTCTCTTAATGATAGCCAGTTATGATCTAAAAGGAGAATCAATTCTCCTTTTATTTTCGTCAGGTGTAGCGCCTCTGTTGGCAAGCCTGCTTGGCTTCGTCCTCTCACAGAAGCTTCCTGTCTAGTGTCCAGAGAAAGGTCTACACCGCCAATATATATATGGCTGCCTCGTGGTGGCCCTCCACGCTGGCGACAAGTTGAGTGAGTAATGGAAGTCTGTTCCACGACCCTTGTCCCTCCCTCTCTCTAACACACACACACACACACACACACACACACACACACACACACACACACACACACACACACACACACCACAAGGGTCACAGTCAAGGAGGAATCTCTGGCTCAAAGGCCAGTCCATAAGATAATCTAAAAGCTGTAGTAACGGTTCCTGTCCCACGTGGAAGGACAAGGGTCACGTAAGGGACATGTGTCCAGGGCAAGACAAGGACAATTTGGATGCTTCGTGTGAGGTTGGAGAATGGTAGAAGCTTAGTGTAAGTGGGTGTTAGGTTTCTAGAAGGGATAGAGCAGTGAGGATGTTTCGTGGGAGTCAGGTAATGCCAGAAGATTAGTGTAAATGGGTATGCTTGAATATGAGACACATCTCAGCTAACCCTCCCTGGCTATTCTTATATTTCGGTATTACTTGATACCGCTCGACCGTAGAAGTCTGCACAGACAAACGTATGTCTACAGGTGTAAGAGATCCTACAACGTGTAGTCAAGGATCACTGCGTTATCAGTATTTCTTTGACACTATTACTGCAAGAAGTTTCACTGGGATCTCAAAGGTCTCTTCTTATTTCTCATCTTTCTTTTCTATCACTCGAGCGACAGACTCATTCATCTCTCCCTTCATTAACGCTCCAGAGAGACGCTGGTCATATAGCTACTTTAAACTGACTTTTATAAACCAGTTTCCTCAGGTCGACGAACAATAAACCTTCATTAGATGTCTTACGTGGGAGGAGGTTTAAAACAGCTCCCACACACGTTGGGTAAAAACCTCAAATTTTCCTGATGTGTCTGGGTCTGGTCAAAGTAGGATTCATGTCAGGCGTTTACTATTACAGCGTCTAGACGGTAGGTGGTGCAGAGCAAATTCTTCGTAAGACAGTGGGTGCTGAGTGGCCCAGCACTTTGGGAGAAGGAATGTGTGGTGAATGTTGAGTTGACGGAACCTTTTGGTGTGGCTTGTGTGGTGAATGTGAAGGTGGGGCAGTTTTAGGGGTGAGTTGTGTGGTAAATGTGTATGTGAGGCAGCTGTAGGGTCGGGTTGTGTGGCGAATGTGTATGTAAGGCAGCTTTAGGGTCGGGTTGTCTGGTGAATGTGTAGGTAGACTGTGTGGTAAATGTCAGGGTGGAACAGTTTTTGAAGTGTTGTGTGGTGAACGTCTCGGTGGGGCGTCTTTAAGGGTAGATAGTGTGGTTATTGTCTCAAAAAGGCAACTCCTGTGCTGAAATACGTCGTGAATTTCTATTTCTATTTAGAGCAACGCCAGTATGTGAATCATTTAGTGTGTGGTGAATCAGGGAGAGTCACTGGCAGGCTAGCTGTGTGGGGAACATTGAGGTTAAGACAAACAGAGGTTGTGGAATTCAGGAGGGGGAATAGTTTGAGGCGAGACAAACACTACAGGTTAGAATAACCAGTTAATGTTGAAGTGGGGCAACAACACAGTCTCTCTTGTTGAACATTTCATCACATGCCTTTCATAGCTCCCAATAGTGTTGCAGATGACTGAGGGAATCATGCAAGCAATGTGGCGCTGAAGGTTTCCTCCCTCTTCGCCTAACCTAACAGTGTTACAGATGACGAAGTAAACCTTGCAAGCAATGTGGTACTGAAAGGGACTTCCCTTTCCTTTACCTCACACACCTCACGACCAACCACCCCTAACCTCAGGCCTAGCATGGGTAACACCTTCTCTGCAACGGTTACACACAAACCTGTGTGGTCGTGTCTATGCTGCTCAGGCATTTTCTAGCAAATCCACTAATTACTTCTAGGGTAATTATGCCTCATTGCACCGTCATTAGAATTAACCAGTAAAGCACTAAATTGATAGCTCACAGAGCATAACTAATCCGCAGTTAATTACTGTGATATGCATGATTGCATTGATGTTAAATTGATATATCTTATGGTCACGACTGAATCGAAGATGTTGAATCTGTAATGAATTGATGATATCAAATTTACATCATTATGATGAATTACAAAAAGGAAGTACAGGATAATTCATGATATACCAATATGTGAATATATATACAGACTTCATTACAAAGAAATACAAGGGAATTCAAAGGGTTTCAGGCCAGCCAGCAGCAGACCACTGGGTCTTTTCGAAGCTGAATATGATAGAATGAGAGATCAAAGACTTGTAGATTATTACGACAAGAATGGAGGAGGTGTGTGAGAATGTGCAGGACACAAAGTGGAATGATTTCAGCAAGTCTAAAGGCCTTGCTTGACTACAGACCCATCCAAGTGCATCACTTCAGTCTCTGTCTGTCCTGTCTGTCTGTCTGTCTGTCTCTGTGTCTGTCTGTCTGTCTGTCTCTCTCTCTCTCTCTCTCTCTCTCTCTCTCTCTCTCTCTCTCTCTCTCTCTCTCTCTCTCTCTCTGTTTTTCACTATCTCAATAGGTATTTTATTCTCAAGAATCTTACTTTTCCTTATGTGTTTGGCAAACACGATTTCATAGCAACTTATAGACGATTGCCTCTTAGTCTGGGAAGGGTAGAAAATATTCTGGGTGATCTAGATGAATGGTTTCAGAGAGAGAGAGAGAGAGAGAGAGAGAGAGAGAGAGAGAGAGAGAGAGAGAGAGAGAGAGAGAGAGAGAGAGAGAGAGAGAGAGAGAGAGAGAGAGAGAGGGAGAGAGAAGGACTGAATAGACCTGGTACGCCATCCAATAGACAACTGACGTCTCTAGTTTAAATGACGTGTGTTGTGGTACCTCGGAACAAACTGGGGCGAGAGGAAACACCGTCTGGGAGCTGTTCACATTGATTATTGTACGTCTTAATTAAATGGTTCCTGGTCCCGTCCTTACTTATTACACTATGTCTTAATTAAACGCCTCTGATGATGTCCCCCCCACAACGCGTTTAAATGTAACTTAACGTGTGACTCCGAGTGTTGTATGAGGGTGACCATTTGAGTATGCGGCTTCGCACATGCAAACATGCAAAAGGATAAATGAACAGGTAGATTGACAGACAGACAGACAGACAGACAGACAGACAGACATATAGATAGATAGATAGATAGATAGATAGATAGATAGATAGATAGAAAGATAAACAGATAGACAGATAGACAGACAGATAGACACAGACAGACAAACACACGGACACACACACAAAGATATATATATATATATATATATATATATATATATATATATATATATATATATATATATATATATGTGTGTGTGTAATATTCTAATTTCTTCCAATATTTGATTAATCTAGATTTCCCCTTCATATTTCCAGCTCTCTAGCTACGTGGAGTTTTCAGCTCAGGATGTAACATATTGCTTATCATATTTCTCCTCTGGAATGAATTTCATTGCTTTCATATATACTTTAAAAAAGAAATAAGTTTTTGAAATTAATGAGAGTTATTATTTTGTACCGATCATATTTCTTCATAATTGAATAAACACTGTTATATTTATTATTGTTAACAAATGAGGAGAGTATATTGACATGATTATTGTGCAATATAGTCTTATTTACAAATACTTTAGCGAAATAACCTAAAACATTTTTGATTTTCTTATATATTACGCATATTTTTTCTATTTAGAAATGTATCTACACATATGCAGCCCCTTGTCCCCGTATGATATATATATATATATATATATATATATATATATATATATATATATATATATATATATATATATATATATATATGGTGACGGAGTTTGGTAAAGTGTGTGGAAGAAGAAAGTTAAGAGTAAATGTGAATAAGAGCAAGGTTATTAGGTACAGTAGGGTTGAGGGTCAAGTCAATTGGGAGGTGAGTTTGAATGGAGAAAAACTGGAGGAAGTGAAGTGTTTTAGATATCTGGGAGTGGATCTGTCAGCGGATGGAACCATGGAAGCGGAAGTGAATCATAGGGTGGGGGAGGGGGCGAAAATTTTGGGAGCCTTGAAAAATGTGTGGAAGTCGAGAACATTATCCCGGAAAGCAAAAATGGGTATGTTTGAAGGAATAGTGGTTCCAACAATGTTGTATGGTTGCGAGGCGTGGGCTATGGATAGAGTTGTGCGCAGGAGGATGGATGTGCTGGAAATGAGATGTTTGAGGACAATGTGTGGTGTGAGGTGGTTTGATCGAGTAAGTAACGTAAAGGTAAGAGAGATGTATGGAAATAAAAAGAGCGTGGTTGAGAGAGCAGAAGAGGGTGTTTTGAAATGGTTTGGGCACATGGAGAGAATGAGTGAGGAAAGATTGACCAAGAGGATATATGTGCCGGAGGTGGAGGGAACGAGGAGAAGAGGGAGACCAAAATGGAGGTGGAAAGATGGAGTGAAAAGGATTTTGTGTGATCGGGGCCTGAACATGCAGGAGGGTGAAAGGAGGGCAAGGAATAGAGTGAATTGGAGCGATGTGGTATACAGGGGTTGACGTGCTGTCAGTGGATTGAATCAAGGCATGTGAAGCGTCCGGGGTAAACCATGGAAAGCTGTGTAGGTATGTATATTTGCGTGTGTGGACGTGTGTATGTACATGTGTATGGGGGGGGTTGGGCCATTTCTTTCGTCTGTTTCCTTGCGCTACCTCGCAAACGCGGGAGACAGCGACAAAGTATAAAAAAAAAAATATATATATATATATATATATATATATATATATATATATATATATATATATATATATATATATATATATATATATATATATATATATATATGTATAGCCTCTCATTGCATCCCTGCAACACACGTGAACATGAGGAAAACAAACGGGATTTTCCTGTAGTATGATATTGCAAAAGAAACCCCACCAGGCACACCCTTCATGTGTGTGTGTGTGTGTATGTGTGTGTGTGTGTGTGGTGTGGAGGCAAATGGGTGTGTCATTCAGGAGTGGTCTCTGGGAGATAGGATGTCTCATCTTTCATGGGTCATTCTCACGTTGGATGATTCAATGTTAACCTAGATACTGGGGTATGTTCATAAAGGCTTGTCCAGGGCTCGGAGTCTCTCTCTCTCTTCTCTCTCTCTCTCTCTCTCTCTCTCTCTCTCTCTCTCTCTCTCTCTCTCTCTCTCTCTCTCTCTCTCTCTCTCTCTCTCTCTCTCTCTCTCTCTACACACGCACACATACACACACCATGTATCTATACATTCTGCAAGGCAGGCACACCAAACGTGTACGACGTGTACCACTGGAAAAAAAAAGAAAAGAAGCAGCCACCTTTAAAAGAAATGGAGAAGTGGGGAAGGGAATATCCACAGCCACGCTAGATATAGAACTGGAAAAAGAAGTTATATAGTTGAACTGTGGTGGTTGTACGTTGGATCGGATCCTTACATCTGACTGTCAACACCTGAGATAGCGTTTGTGGCATGTAGATTCATAGAGGAATAGAGCATCATTCGAACTGATAAGTGATAAATGATAAGAGTTGAACTACGTTATGGCCAGAGAGATGTTAAGTTTATCAACGTGTAAACGTACAATGGATTGTGAGATTCCAATTTATATTCACTATTACTCTAGCTCAATTTTTTTTCAACAGATTTTGAATGGGAAGAACAGAAAAAATAAATTCATTTAAAGGAACGCTACAATGTAACTGGTGATCAATTCCTCCTTAAAAAAAAGAAAATACACTCATGTAAATTCCTGAACAGTTAGTGGTGAACCTGAGCGACAGAATAGCTTACGGTGAAAATGGGAAGTGGATTTTTTACATTTCTATATAATATAAATCAAAATGTGACAACCTGGGTTACCGAGGTTGAAGGAATGATGACTGCACTCCTTTATATCTTTCTATCTATCTATCTATCTATATCTATATGTATGTATGTATGTATGCATGTATGTATGTATGTATGTATGTATGTATGTATGTATGTATGTGTGTATCTATCTATCTATCTATCTATCTATATATATATATATATATATATATATATATATATATATATATATATATATATATATATATATATATATATATTTTCTTCTTTCATACTATTCGCCATTTCCCGCATTAGCGAGGTAGCGTTGAGAACAGAGGACTGGGCCCTTGAGGGAATATCCTCACCTGGGCCCCTTCTCTGTTCCCTCTTTTGGAAAATTAAAAAAAAAAGTGAGAGGGGAGGATTTCCAGCCCCCCGCTCCCTCCCCTTTTAGTCGCCTTCTACGACACGCAGGGAATACGTGGGAAGTATTCTTTCTCCCCTATCCCCAGGGATAATATATATATATATATATATATATATATATATATATATATATATATATATATATATATATATATATATATATATATATATATATAAAGCTATCTATCAACATCAAGGTAAGTACCACTGAACTGCAAGTTTTTGTAAGAAATCATAAAGACACCAGGACGAGGCGGGTGCAGTACGGACCACACACTCAACCCTGGCCTGGAGGGAAGAGAGGAATACTTCCCCCTGGTGGAGTCCTGGAAGCCCCAGAGGATATGGCTCCAGGCTTGAGGGGTCAGGAGCCACGGGAGGTCACACAGCTGGACACGGATCTCGTGTGAGTTAAAACCCTAGGCAATAATTCACAGACGAAAAGGTAGAAGCACAGTTTCTCCTTTTTGTCCCCAACTGTTTTCCTGACGATACCTCTCTCTCTCTCTCTCTCTCTCTCTCTCTCTCTCTCTCTCTCTCTCTCTCTCTCTCTCTCTCTCTCTCTCTCTCTCTCTCTAGAGAATCATAAATTTGAATAGATTTTATAGCCTGATGGCTTGTGATATGAACTCTTTCCAATTAGTTTGGGGAGAGGCATATATATATATATATATATATATATATATATATATATATATATATATATATATATATATATATATATATATATATATATATATATATCTCCCGTACAACAGCGGTTATTTTTTTTTTCGGTCCCTCCAAGGTTGATAAAACATTTATTCAGCCTTTTCAAAAGAGTATGGCAGACTTGTGATTAATTTCAGGCTTTCCTGTAAACAACGTGATGGAGGAGGGAGGGTCGGATCCATCCCTCCTCCTCCACCACAACACCAGCTGTGGGTATGGCCTCCAGGAAAAGCCATTTTCTTTGAGGGGGCTTTGGTAGCCAAGATGAACATGGCCACTTTGATATGAAGTATCAGCCATCTTTTGGCTTTCATATGTTCACCTGCTTTCAGTCTTTTGTACTTGTTTACATCCACTACGCCCACTGGTTTAATTCATTGGCTCATATTTCTATTTAAACGTTTTCATGTCATTTACAAATGTTGCTTTCATTCACTTACACCTGTTGGTTTCAGTCATTCATGTCTCTTTTCATTTACTTACATCTGTTGTTTTCATTGATTTACACTTTTTCTCATCCACACATTGTACATTGATTTACAAGTTTTCATTCATTTACATCCACATTCATTTACTTGCCGACTGCCTTATGCGTTGCTATCACCCAGGCCTTAAGTGAGCAGATTTCTGCATGATTTACAGTACTGACTATTAGTTATTTTTTTCAAGTACTGAAATGTTTTGTACATATATATATATATATATATATATATATATATATATATATATATATATATATATATATATATATATATATATATATATATATATATATATATATATATATATATATATATATATATATATATATATATATATATATATATATATATATATATATATATATATATATATATATATATATATATACATATATTACAAATGATCTAGATATTAATCTGACCTACGATATAACTCATTCTTAAGCGTACCCTCCAACGTAAGAAATCTTCCCAGTGGTGAGAATGAGTAAACAATTGTCTCCAAGAATGTTTACCCTCTGAATTCCTGCGCTGAATAACTGTCTGCAGTAACCAGACTTGGCAGTTTCTACATCCCAGCTCCCACCCCACCCAAGGTGGGGCCGGGGGGAGGATGAGCCTGGGGGACCTGTAGTAAACATTTTAGGCTGCAGCTGAAAGCCCCGAGGGGGATGGGACGAGCCCCTCTGTCTGGGGAGGAACATCCTACAGGCAGGTACCGGCTGGGGAGAGAGGGTGAAGGGGAGATTACAGTGGCATGGGACACATCGAGCTGGAAACATGCTTGCAGTGGGACATACAGGTGGACACTTGGGATAAAACAGTGAATCTGGAAGTCTTTGGAATGGTGCAATTGGGGAAAGATTTCTTCCACTGGGATACATAGGGGTGGAGACATGAACTGGTACATATGGCTTGGAACAGATGGGATGTATTGGGACTCCTACAGTAGAACATATGGGATATGGCCACACAGGCTGGGATATAAGCAGTGGTATACGTGAAGTAGGCCACTTGAAGTAATACACAAGAGACTGGATATGTTCGTACTTGAGCTTGCTAATTATAAGAAATTTTACATTATCGAGGCAAGAAATCTAAACCAAGCAGTTCTGTTCATAATCATGCCAACACGAGCTTCATCTCTTTCGAACCCTATGGATCATTTTGTGGTGAAATACTAAATAAATGATAAACGAAAAAAAGGATACGGTTATGTTAGAATATTTAACATTTAATGGTTCGTCTTCGTTATGTCAAAATATCTGACATGTAATGCTTCGTTTTCGTGGTTTTCGAGCCTTTATCACCTAGCGACTCAGAAAGCTTCAAGGTCTGAGGCCCTCCAACTGCAGGCGAAGCAGAAAGCTTCAGTCAGGCGAGTGGAACTTCTTTGACTGGGAACTTTTCGTGGGAAGAAAGGGCCTGCGATTGGTAATATCTTCGACTACAAAGAAAAGAGGCAATATTCCTGTTCAGGTTCAAATATATTTGGTACAAGGCTGCGCCAAGCTGCAAGATGAAGTGGAGGGTATTTCATTTTGTTTTATAAAGACGAAAACAGAGGAGCAAAGTTTCGTGCTTTTAATTACTGCTTCTGTTAGTAATTGTTCCGCCCTTAGTGGTTATGTCTGATTCTCTTTGTTGGTTCCTCTTTCTTCCACACTTTACCCCTTTCTCTCTCTCTGTCTGATTTACTATTTCGTCTCTACCCACACAAAAGTGGAATTTACTGTTCCTGTCATGAAGTAGATGATATCTTCACAGACCATCAGGGTCTTCTGTTATCTGCCTTTTCCCCAAAAGATATCTGCTCTCTCTCTCTCTCTCTCTCTCTCTCCCCCAAGCAACGTCGGGGGCAAGGAGACACAATAACCAGCCATTCCACGACTGAAGCCCGCCTGCTGTACACCGAGGGAGACAATACCTGAACAGCGTCCCGACCTGCACTGTGCTCAGGAACATCTACCAATCTCCGTCTCCCTGGAGTGTTGAACGGCCTAGCGAACGGCCTAGCGAACGGCCTAGCGAACGGCCTAGCGAAGGGAAGGAATGAAGAAGAAGACGTACATAAGAACGCCAGCGGTGGACGAGGGAACGATGCAGCGGCCTGAGTAAGCACTGAATATGACCCGGGTATCGAACGCTGACCCTCCACGTAAAAAAAAAAAAGTGATAAGAGTGTGCAATAAAGTCTTAACACCGACCGTTCTCTGTAGTGGTTATAAGAATGACAGAATGTGCAATAAAGCTATGATATTGGGTCTTATTCCTACTGCTTGGGGTGGGGGATTTCAATGATCCAGTGTAATATACAGGTAATAACACTGTATGTTTCTTTCTCCCTGTTGTTTATAGCAAGCAACAGGGCGCGGATAGAACAATCCCTCCTGGGGCGGCCATTTGGGATGAGAGATAGAGTAATAAGCATGACATTAAAAGCAAAATATACAGTAGGGATTACGATGTTAGCAGACCTGACGTCTCAAGAGGAAAGACAAGCGGAAGATAAGAATGCCACAGCCTCTCTGTACGGGGGAAGGAAAGGGGTGCATCATAGTGGCCAATCCTCGAGTGATTGGCTTTCAAACAGAAACTTGTGTAAAGTTTATTTGGTTGATTGTTCATGGGTTGTGCTTGATGGTTTCATGTCACTGAAGTAGGGTAGTTTTAAGTGTTGGTGAAACTGGAACTGTGTTGACAGTGAGGACTCTCAAGTGTTAATTATCGGTTAAGTATACACTCTTAAAAGTTCTTAGAAGTAGCACCTTCATTAGAGTTAGTTCACAACCGTTGATATAAATCTAATAGAAAGATGAAGTCACTAAGCACAACGGTACATGTCTTGTTGGCCTGGCTTTAACCTGATCTTTACGGGTCAGGTCATACCCTTCCCTCCGCCATACCCCAGGTAGTACAATTGCACTCAGGTGATCATGCCTTTGTGCATGAGGGTCGTAACGGGTGGTTAAAGTCGATATTGGAGGCAGTAATTGCTCAAAGGTAGTTCCGGCAGATAGAAATATACAACAAAATATAATTTCATTATAATCCAAAAAATTACCTTACTCGGAAATAATGAAGAAATTCCAAACTACTCCATCTTTTTGACAGCCTTATAATAATCCAATATTTTCCATTCCCAGTAAAACCTCAGCATAATGCTCCTCATAGGGAAAGACTTAGCGTAAGAGTCCTAAAAAAGAGAAAGAACTAATCTTCTTATACTTTTTTTTCCACAGGAAACCCCGAGAAAAAAGAATATTCGAAGATCCAAACTTCCAACCCAAATATTCTTTTGTTAAGATGTGACTAGAGTTAGTTCCAACAGTTCCCAGGGCTGTAATCACATAGAGAATCCTTTATGTTATCAAGAAGTTAGATAAGAGGAAATGTTCTGTGTAGATATGACTATTATCCTCTCTCTCTCTCTCTCTCTCTCTCTCTCTCTCTCTCTCTCTCTCTCTCTCTCTCTCTCTCTCTCTCTCTCTCTCTCTCTCTCTCTCTCTCTCTCTCTCTCTCTCTAATGCAAGCTGCCCAAGGTTTGAAAACATACAAAGACAACACATATAAATAAAGACACTGGGTATTAAACGATGGGACAGGGTATAAAATATACAGAACCTCCACACACATGAATACTGAGTGTCCTTTTGATGTGTTCGGTGTTGGAGTGGGTGTAAAGAGAGAGAGGGTCAACTTGCTTTTGACCCAGGATGCTACAGGAACGCCAGACACATCTTGTACCCACGAAGTCTGAGGACAACCTGTGTGTGTGTGTGTGTGTGTGTGTGTGTGTGTCCCTGCTACCCTGTGGGATGGCGTTATCCCAGGACAGGGTTGTGTACTCCCGCACACGAGGATGGTTCTCCACCCACGAAACCTCCAGCTGTAGTCTAACGTTGTTCACAGATTCCCCCGGGGTGTCACCAACACCGTCTGAATCCTAATTCGCAACATTTGCATTCTGAAGGAAGATTTTCAGCACAGCTGCGAAGAAGGAACGCCCTTACTCCCCCCTCTCCCTCGCCCCTCCTCCGCCCCGCCCCGCCCCGCCCCGCCCCGCCTCCACCCTGGCTCGTGTCTGGTCCACTTCTCTTTGTCAGTCCTGCCAGAATTATAATGAAGGCCATTTCCCCACTGTGTTGTGCCGAACAGAGAAACATTCTTGAATGGTCAAAATGAGTCAAAATTGTTTATATATCTTTATATATATCGGTAAATCATGTTGATATACTATCTATATAACCATGCCTGGGGAGTATAATAAAGGTATATATATATATATATATATATATATATATATATATATATATATATATATATATATATATATATATATATATATTCATATGGCGAAATTTACCCTATTTTAAATTTTTCATCATAAAATTGTGTTTTGTTGTGTATCTATACTTGTGTATGTCAGGGTGTCTTTGTAATTGTTTGTAATTCTGTGTGTCTTTTTGCATGTATGTCTTTTTTTTGCTTGTGTACGTCAATATGGTTTTGCAGCTATTGGTGTTATGTGTCTAGGTATGGTGGTTATTTGTTTCGTATTTATTTGTGTACATAAGTGTAAATATGTGTATATCAATGTTTTTCATTTTCTTTCACTTGTGTCTTTGTGTTTGTTTATGTTTATGTTTTTGTGTGTTTGTTTTACGTCGTGATCGTTTGTACAAGTACTTGGATGTTTTTTGTATATAAACTTGTGTGTTTGCGTGTGCTTTATGCAAATGTACGGCAGTATAGTTTTGCTTGTGTATGTCTGCGTGCTTGTAAATTCATGCATGTGCATTTGTTTCTGTCCCTGTATGCATGTCGTGTGATGGGAGGAATACCTCTGCTTGATAAATTCGTATAAGGTCACAGGTCACATTTATAAACTACGGGGGTCAAAAAAATACTTCTCTCACTACTCGTATTTCCCTTTACACTGGAGGTCTAAGCATAAAGGTCATACCACATGACCTTCACGTCTCCTTCTAAGGTCCTGTGAGACGTTTCAAAGCGGGACGGCAAATGCAATTAATGGGAGAGGGGCCGAACTGAATACTTCACCAGATATCTGTCTATCTATCTATCTATCTATCTATCTATCTATCTATCTATCAATTTATCCATGTATCTATCTATCTATCTACCTATCTATCCATCAATTTATCCATGTATCTATCTATCTATCTATCTATCTATCTATCTATCTACCTATCTATCAATTTATATATGTATTTATGTATGTATGTATCTATCTTTCTATATATTCCCACTTTATTTCTCATACTTGTTCGTCATTTCCCCAGCGTGAGAGAGGCTGCGCCAGGAATAGAGGAAGAAATGGCCTCATTCGCTCACACACATTCTCTGTCATGTATAATGTCTGGAAACCACGGCTTCTGACCACGGACAGGCCCCACAGACCTTACCGTTGTTTCCTCTGATATCTTCACATGCCTTGGTTCAGTCCATTGACATCACGTCGCCCCCTGTATAACACAATCCTCAAATCAGCTCTCTATGAATATCATAAAGTGGCTAAAATATAACCTTTACAAACAACTATGACCAAACGTCTATGCAACAAAAGAACATGTAATGTAAAGTATGATGAAAAGAGAAAGAAATAAGAATGTAGAAGTATATATTGATATACCTTGCAAGACCTCAGTGCAATCAATACACGCACATTCGAAATTACGACATAGAAGAAGCCGAGTTACACTTAATTAGCCAATATTTCTCAATGAAACATCGGCCAACATTTCGCAAATTACGGTATGAAAGCAACCCCCCCCCCCACCTTTCCTCTGGAGAGATAACGAATATTATTGGTAGTTAATGAGATATCAGGTGACATCAACATACCTTCTGCCTCCTGCGGGAAAATAGAAAGAAAACACAAGGCGGGGACCCCGCTTCAGTGTACGACACGTTCTAGCATGGGTCCCAAAATGCTGTGATGGCTTCAGACAAACACAAACCAGATCAAATCTTCGTTCAAATCTACAAATAACTTTGAAATACGCGAAAGAGAATAAGCCAAATCGGTCGTAAACTTGCCAAACAAACACTCGAAAAAACAGACGATAAAAAGACTTCCTAAAAAAAATATGTTGGAAAAATGAGTGTAGAAACCGCTTCAACGTAGTGCTGGCCACGGCGCCCCACACATAGTAATTTCAGACACACTGCTTCTTCGAAATGACGCATAAAATACGGACAAATTGCGCGTATTTTACAGCCAGTGAGGATAAACTTGCGTTATCTTATGGGAAGTATCAGTCCCAGGGTCGCGTTCACGAGACTGTCGCTCAGAAATATGACTTTATCAGTTTGGCTTCTGTAAAAGATTTACAGCCTCACATTATGGAGTATATATATATATATATATATATATATATATATATATATATATATATATATATATATATATATATATATATATATATATACATATATATATATATATATATATATATATATATATATATATATATATATATATATATATATATATATATATATATATATTCATCATACCACATAATTTTCTGTTTTCGGTCTGGCTGAAGATCACAGCCAGGGTTCGATGCCTCAGTGCGCTGTACATCAGCACCAAACATGTTTACATTTGTTTTCGATAAACTATCTACTAAATGAGAGAGAGAAACCATCTATTTCTTATAAAATACCTGATGACTATTTACGATAAGTGGACATTCAAAAAATATTTCAACATGCATATATAAAACTATAATATCTACACCATCCATGCAAAACATAACTATGCAATTACATTATCAATAAATTACATAAGAGTTGACAAAACATAACTATGCAATTACATTATCAATAAATTATATAAATATTGACAAAATGATATAATATTATGAAGATTAAAGATCACGGAAACAATGCCACCTACGTGTAGCTAAGTGCTGCTGGTCATTAAACGTCTTCAAACCTCGTGTAGACGTTTCTAGGCTTTCATCTTTCGTTATAATGTTCACAGGTATATAACCAATTTTTCACAACACAACACTAAGGTCACACTGACTATAAACGACCGAAAAACAACTATAAAAGTGCGAATGCCGGAGCGACGCCTTTACCCGAACGCGATGGCTGAATTCAATGCGCTTGCCAGCCGTACGATAAGCCAGGTCCGGCTAATGTCCGGTCTCTAAAGACACATATTATATAAATAGAGATAATAATACATAATAAAACGACATTATGAAATGATGCACAGTAGCATAAACGAATGTTTGCGTACACTCTCCACATAATCGCGCAGGCAAATACTTTTATGTTGCGCGACACGAATCTTCGAATACGAAAGCCCTAGGACAGTTTAACTCTATCAGGTTTTTCCTTCAAGAACGTAGGCATAATCAGAAATAATCAGCCTACAAGGTGAAGGATTCCTTGTAAAATGATACGACATTTCTTCACTTTTCGCGCCTGTATGAGCTTTGGGCAGATGACGGCAGCAGCTACGTCACACTTGACGTCACGGGTTTTGTCGTCTGCTAAGTGTCATCTGACATTCCATGTCTAACAGTATATAAGTGGCTTGTTAAGTCGTTGTTATAGTTTCCTATGTACGATTCATGACTAATTAAGAGCTAATTATACTAATCGAGGTTGAAAATTATGTCAATGAAAGTTAAATATGAATAATTGATAAGTGAAAGAATAACATCATTCACGGCCTATCTTCAATATATATATATATATATATATATATATATATATATATATATATATATATATATATATATATATATATATATATATATATATATATATATATATATTGTTCAGATATATACAGAAGTTAACCTTACTGTTTACATATATAACAAACCTTAAAAAACTGTATTGAATAAAACATTTTCCTTTGTATTTCATCGTTTAATAAATCTATCATTCTAAATATCTGAACTTTGCAAATTTCCTCTTAGATAATTGACCTGCATATCATGACATCTGGGAAACTCGGTCCAATACCTTTAAGCGCTTTAGACAAGAAACCATTTGGTTCCACATTTGATTGTTATCACACGAAAGCTACATGTTTAAGTTTTCTTTAACACATTTTCTATAATGTGTAGCATATTCATCGTAACATCTCATGGCACATAACGACTACCGAGCATTATGACTATCAGAAATACATAATGCAGCTGAATGCATGATACTTTTCCATCATAATGCAGCTGAATACATGATACTCTTCCATCATAACCTTTGAAACAATGTCATCTCAAGTGTAATGTGTCTATGTTTACCCAGACATTATCATAAGACACCAGATAGATAATCAGGCTCCTGTGATAGAGAGGATTTGATATGATCTCTCACATCACACTTGGTAGTATAGGCTTCCCTCGCTACAGATGTCTACTTGCATCGTAGCTACATTTAGTATTTCTACCTGAGATAAGACCGTACACTGAACACATGAAAACTTCAGTGATCTATTTCTTGTTATGATTGTATGTGTTCGTAGATCCATTTACATGCTGTATTACAGGGTAATATGCAACCCTCTCGAATCAAAACACTGGTCATATTCAACTGATCCTATCCGGATGTTCGAGAATAATCTTTGAATTTTCTTTTTTTTTACGTATTTGCTAAAGCTTTTTATCGTTTCTATTTATGGACGAAGGTAACAAGCGTGTCCTGATGTCCCACAATCTACAAAGATATCAGTGTAAACGATATGTAAAGAGGATATGAATAATCAAAGGATTTTCAACGAATTTTTCTCCATATCATCTGAAGTATTCTAATTGGCTGAGTGTATGCCCGTCCTACACCGCTGATTGGGTATCCGTGACTACTACGTCACGCTTTAGTTTCGCTCCTGCTCATAGAGGTCTCTAGTGAGGGTTTGAGGACGTCCATAATGTTGAATCACTGAACGAGATCTCGAAACCCAGAATGTTTTATATAGACAATGTCGAAACTATACATTCTCACATATCCATGTTGAAATGAACTATATTTTTCATATCGTTCGGGACAATTTTGGTAAAGAAATAGTATTACGATCTGAATTAGAACGTATTTTACTGAAAAAATAAGATGTAAACACGTTTGTCGCTAGAGTGAATCACACCGAGATCTTGAACCCTTATCTGTTGAGGGAATAATTCGGTTCGAGACCTTATAGAATCAGGGATTTCTTCAAAGTTCTGCTGAGTTTTACTACATTCAATATGAGCTGTGGCACAAGTACGTTATACGCCAAGTTAATTACACTAGTAAACAATTGATACATTTATATTTATTAATAGATTCAATTAATATTCAATTCCATTCGATGTCGATGTTCGAAACATTATTCGCATCACCGAAACACATGTGACTCATGTTGTGAATTGTACAGTTTATTTTTCGTTGTCTAGTTGTCGCTGTCTTCCAGGACACGGTACATCTACTCCCATATACATAACCTTTATGGAATACATAAGAGATAAGTATTATGCCTCAGCATATTATATGTATCATGCGTGTTTACATTAGCCGGATCTTAGCTAGATAGATCATCGTTTAGCTGGCACACGTATCAAACTTTCAGTCCACCCAGAGCACTGGCCCATAAGGATGTAGCTAGTGTATCTGTGTTTATACAGCTGTTTTTCGCGCGTGTTTTGGGCCAGTGTGGCCTCAGTGTTATGTTGTGAAAACTGTCTGTATACCAGTGAACATAATAACAAAGAATGATAGCCCAGAAACGTCTACATCAAGTGTAAAGACATTTCATGTGTATAAACAATCAGTTGTTGTTGACATGAAGATCGTAAACATTTCCAGCCTGGAGTGAGTCTTCGAACGCGATCCGATTACCCAACACATAAGTAGGTGGCGTTGTTCCCATGTTCTTTATCTTCGTAACATCATCCACTTTTTATTTCTGTTGAAATAACGTATTTGAATAGTTACGCTTTGCACGAATAATATATAGATTCTACATTTTTATGTAGCCATACTGATAAATATTCTTTTTATCGTAAAATTTATCGGATAGGAGGTTCTAAATATATATTTAAGAATGATTTAGTAAGATAAAAATGGTTTACGGATCTCAATTACAACGTATTTTATCGAAAAAGATGTAAACATGTTTGTTATTGGTGCATAGGGCACTGACCGATCCCAGAGCGAGTGGTCATCATTAAGAAAATTCCTTTTGAAAATGATGATAGAATGAATGTCCAGCGTCCATTAGAGAAAATGGTGTGAGGTTTATTTTTTTCTAGCCATTTTCTATATATGTGAAGACTTTTCACTCTCATACCCTCACAAAAGATGAATAGATCTGTCTTGTTTTACTTCCTCGCTTCGTACTCTTTCCTTGTATGTAATCAAGACCCACGAGATCTTAGTCTCTATGTTATTATCTCGTCTAGAGATAATCTCGTATCTATTCGAAGAGCGAGCCTTCTTCACCCATGATCTGGGGTATTAATATCTGGGGTATTAGATTCCTCTGAGCCAAGAGTCACATAAAAGCTCTGATCCTAAGACGATCTTCTTTTGTTTCGTTTTGGCTGATCCGATCCTTCAGTTGGGTACCTACCCCTCCCTCACCTACGTCTGGGGTTCCTGTATTTTAGTTTCTAGTTGTTTATATAGGTCTGAACACCTTAGTTGTGCTGCTTAAGGTATTAGATCCAGCCAAGGAACGAAGAGCTACACAAAGCCTTTATTTTCCTGCTTCAGTAACTACATAAACATGTGTGAGAATCGACTCGCGTATGAGAAAGTTGATTTTGTTTTGGTTTTGACTCATGAATAAGCTGGAAAACGACAGTGAATGCCAAGGACTTCACTGTTCTCTATAATCACTGTACAGAGTAGGTGAATCTATCACTGCACTGTACAACAGTGTCTCACAATTCACTGTTCTCGTCCTCGTGTGTGTGCTGGATCTGACTGGTAACTGGATGGGTGAACCACTGAGAGTGCCATACTATGTTGGTACAATGTGGTGAACTCTACGCGCTAGCCCTGCTCTCTCTCTCTCTCTCAAGGTCAACACCGATTCATCACACGTCATAACTAAGATCAAGATCAAAGTGTTAACCCTTCCAGCAGCGGAGACAGATCACCTCAGATGCCCCAATTAGCTGGACATTTATCATTAATGAGGAACAGGAGGCATGAATCACCTTCGATCCTGCACCCAATCACCACAACACCCTCCCTAGCGGCAAACAAGGGTGTAAATCACCAGTTCCACAAGGAGGGTGTGTTTGCCACGTGAGGGTCAGGGTGTATCGCTAGGTGTAGGGAGAGAGAAGGGAGAGAGAGAGAGAGAGAGAGAGAGAGAGAGAGAGAGAGAGAGAGAGAGAGGGGGAGCTGGAATGTATGTTTGGTCGATGAATGATTACTGATGTGTGTGTGTGTGTGTGTGTGTGTGT
The DNA here is from genome assembly GCF_036320965.1 of Panulirus ornatus. Classification (NCBI taxonomy): domain Eukaryota; kingdom Metazoa; phylum Arthropoda; class Malacostraca; order Decapoda; family Palinuridae; genus Panulirus; species Panulirus ornatus. The sequence continues at coordinate 13,106,293 of NC_092294.1, read as the reverse complement.
GTGTGTGTGTGTGTGTGTGTGTGTGTGTGTGTGAAACTACAACCATCTTATGAGTGTTGTAATGACCTCCAGAATGACGTTACAACCCCTTCGCCAGGTTCGCTCGCCTGGGACCGTCTCAATATCTCCTCCTTACATGAACCAAACACAGATCTTATCTCTCATCTCATCTCTATAATCTTTTCTACCATCCTTTCCCTCGCAGTGAATCACACCGTTTCCTCACAGCTATGACCCGACCCTCCTTCATAAAAAACAGGATTTTCACCTCCTTAAAAAAACTCTCTCCACATTTCTTATTACCTTTTCCCCTTTCGCTTTACGGAGCTGACCACGAGGGGCGCTTGCGTCCGTAGCTGGAGCATTCAACCTTGGGAGAAATGACAACGATGGTTCCTCACTTTCCCCATCCCACTAAGGTCTGTCATATTACTCCTTCCTGTTGTGTGGCTCCTTCTTCACTCCATCCTGATACCCTGGATAAGAAAATTCTCTTCTCACTGGTTCATCCGCACCTCTCTCTCTCTCTCTCTCTCTCTCTCTCTCTCTCTCTCTCTCTCTCTCTCTCTCTCTCTCTCCCTTGACTTTCCATCCGTGTCTTTCGTGCCTCTTTCGTCTCTCTCTTGTATTCAGCCTCCCATCCCTACCCCAGGACGAATGATGAGGACAGCAGCTAAACATCTCAAACAGAACGAATTCGCAAGAGACGACATATTCCCCATGTTTATACATCTTTCATGATTCATGAAGCAGGGAAAAAAAAGACAACAAAGAATTCAGCCGTGAATTCCCTCTCTCTTTTCCTAATTTACAGGAGAGAGAGAGAGAGAGAGAGAGAGAGAGAGAGAGAGAGAGAGAGAGAGAGAGAGAGAGAGAGCACAGTGCAAGAGATAGCGCGTGAAATAAGCAATTCCTGCTAGAATCACGTACAAGACTTCTCGCTAATTTATCCATTTGTAATGTTTTCGTCAGGTCAAGGCAACTCTCCCCAGATACATCAGACAGTGCTCACTCTGGCCTTCACGAGCGTCTTATTGCGTGTGGAGCCTCGTATTGTGGGTCTTATTAACACATGAAGCCGCGTATTGTAGTTCTTGGGTGAATCCTCTTGTTGTGGGTCTCAGTCCATGTGAATCCTCTATTGTGGGACTCGTTACATGTGAAGCTTCGACAGAATTTGGACGAAAGCCCGTCAATTTCTTTTTTTTGGTGTTAAGTGACTAAGTCAATCTTTTACGTAGTGTTAAGTGACTTTAGTCAATAAGTCAGGGATGAAAATGACTGTTGGTATGGTAAACTTGAATGAAAAAAAATATTTTTGTGGGTTAAAAAGTATGTCTTGTTATGTGCGCACGACGTGAAACATTGTTAATTGAATTCTTGTTTGTGGAATATGATAAGATGAGGACACGAGGGAATAAGCAGCAGCGTCATGTGTTGGTGTTCATGCATACAGAGTGAGGAGCCAGCAGGCGGAGGCCATGCATTTGGCCACAGCTTCCTGCCATGGCCACCATGATGAGGCACACACACACACACACACACACACACACACACACACATACACACACGATGTCTCACACACTCCCTTGAACTCATCAGAGAAACACTGAAAAGCATCAACTAATATCAAAAGTCACCTTCTGTCCTGCCATTTTTTTCATGAATATAAAATCGTGAATAACATACACCATTCATGGAGGAACATCTTCAACGAAGGTGAACAGAACATGAGACTTGATCAACGTTTGTGAGCTGATGGTCCATTGTTGACAGTTCATGACAACATGTGATTATTCACAACTCAAGATCGTCATGCCAGACACTGCATGGTTCATAATCCCTCACACCTGCCTAGAATGGCCACCGTCCATTTCATCTCATACAAAAAAATATTCAATATTCATTTAATCATATCACGAACACATGGTGTGTGTGTGTGTGTGTGTGTGTTTGTGTTAAGCCAAGAATCAGTGGATATTAACTCTACCAAAACTTTAGCTTTAAAACAATGTGGATATGAGTTGGTTGTAATGATTCATTACAACATTAATTGACATTTTAACCTTTGCTACAGAATCCATTCGTGATTATGAACGAATGTTGATGTTAAAATATATACGGTCGTTTGGCAAATCAAAGTGACAGTCCATTAACACTTTAACCCGACAGTGTATAGTGTTTAGATGTCAAGATTTATTGTGTCCATGTGAATACATTAATACATTATCAACAAATACATTGAACGTTATTCAACTGGGACTAAAATGATCTCAATTATGAATTACACATTTTTCATTATAACAGCTGGTTTGAACTTGTCAACAGTCTGTTTTCGTACATATTCGCCCTTTCCCATGTTAGCAGGGTAGCGTCAAGAATAGAGGACTGATCCTTACAGGAAACAATCCTCACTTGGCTCTCTTCTCTGTTCCTTCTTTTGGAAAAGTAAAAACTGGAGGGGAGGATTTTCAGCGCCCTGCTCCCTCCCCTTTCGGTTGCCTTCTACGACACACAGGGAATACATGGGAAGTATTCTCTTCCGTATATATATATATATATATATATATATATATATATATATATATATATATATATACATATATATATATATATATATATATATATATATATATATATATATATGAGAGAGAGAGAGAGAGAGAGAGAGAGAGAGAGAGAGGCAGATGGACAGATGGCTGCTGTTATCATGGAATATATTTAATCCTGATAAAATCCATTTATAAACACCATCAAATAAAAGTCTTTAACAACGGGAAACGCCAAATAAAAGTCCTCAGTGCCAGCCATTTAATTAAAAAAAAGCTCAAACATCGGTAATTAATAATTTCTTTTTAACCTTCGTCAAGCCATTAGCACATTGGGGTCACAGGTCAGATATCACGACAAGAAATGGTCGATATTGGCTGCCAGGGAGTGAAAGCAAGGGAGGGGGTTGGGGGGTGGGAAGAAAAAGCTTTAGCTGTGAACAATGCAGTTCTGAGGTCAATCAACGACCCTGACCCAAGCTTAGACTGTGTCCTGCAGTGTCTGGCTCCTATGTGATGCTCTGTGACGACTCTCTTTTTTTCCCCCCATTATTTTAGAGTTCTCTAGAGCTCTATATAGTGGTTTGTAATGGGGTCGAAGTAAGGTAATCTAGAGACATCAACATTACTGTAAGATAATCTAGAGATATTAACATTTCTGTAAGATAATCTAATGACATCTATCATATTCTGGGCAAATAGTTTCTGGTACTGGGGTGTTCAAATGTTATAGTTGGCACACTAGAGACACTGTAATTCTTGTGTGGAATTTACGTAGCTGTAACCATGAGATGGTAATATAAATGATTTATTCTGTGAGTTTCATTGTGTGGAAATAATCGCAAGGCCCTGCTGGCCAGGGCTAACCCTGTAGTGTAGTGTTATCTTCACTTTAGTGATGGAGAACGTTCTCATATCACGTTTTCTATCTAAAAATGTCAACAGTATGGAAATCCAGTTTCGGTATCTGGAACAAAAAATAGGGGTGACTGGTTCCCCTCCCTATACACCATTTCCATTACATAATTGGAATCTGCATTAGATTTGGGATTCAAAAGATCGACCCTGTGTTAAAAAGTGAGTCGATCTGTCGAATAAAATACAGATTCGCATACAGGAGTGAGTGAGTGAGGGAGGAAGAACCAGCGTTGGCTTACAGATGTGAGGTGAATTTTGCCCCATTTTCACGAACAGAAGATTACGAAACAAATAAGTTTTTCTCACCATCACAGTGTTTTTATGCATCATTTCCCTTTTGGTATGTTGTATTGTAGGTTTGCTTGTGTTGTTGCCTGCGCTTGTATTACGTATGGGTGTCGTTACGTGCTTGTAATCACCAATTTCTATCGGACGGGAGGGAGTTCTACAATCGTGGCGTCCCATCTCTGTGAACATTCTCTACAAATAGCTTTTTTGCACTTCCGTGTGCTGCCCACATTCTCTAATTCATCATTCATTTTGCAACATACTATCTCTGAGGTACCTAGTCTGGATGGTCATATCACCGGTCATGTAAACATCTTGTTAATGAACGACCTAGATGCAGGTCAACTCACTCTCTAAACCGTCCTCTGTCTTGATTTTGAAGGTCATGTTAGCATTGACATTTCTGAAGTTAGAATTGAATATTAATAACCTTGTCATCCTTAGCGTATTAACAATAATCATTTATTTATAACCTGAAGGCAAAGAATAGATCGTGGGAGCAAAATGGTAACTAATTTGGATGAGTAAGATTGCTCTCAATACTGGAAAGGAGTATATAAACAACTTATTTACTCTAAAATTTCTGCCACAACGGTTATAATATATGACTTTTATATATCAAGTATATGTATTAAACTATATATGTGTTTGTGGCATGGTGGTTAGTGTTGCTGACTTTGAATCACACACTAGCCTGTCTGGCTTCGAATCTTAGGCAGCCAAGCCAACTGCTCCTCCTCCCCTTATGAGCATCTCTGTAAAGAATGTATATGTATATATCATATGGGCTGGGGTGTGTGTGTGTGTGTGCGTGCGTGTGTGTGTGTGTGTGTGTGTGTGTGTGTGTGTGTGTGTGTGTGTGGTAGCGCATACGATATGACCTTAATAAAGGTATTCACTGGCTCTCGTCGTCTCAGCCACCGTAAACAGAAAGATACGTCCCCCCTTGATATTGAAATCGAGAACTCTGCTAGAATAGATCAGGCCAGATGGTCCAGGTCATTAGGGAGAGATCGTGGGAGACATTCTTTACTCTCTAATGACGTTAAAACCTATTACTCTCGAATTGATGTTATGACTAGACAGTAAACTGGGCAATTTAACCGTCGGGTTGGGGGGGAAGGAGTCACCAACCCACCCCGGCTTGTTTGCGTTTTTCACAACTTCACGGGGTGAGGTGGGTGGAGGGGTGGGGGAAGTTTACTGAAGTGGGGATGTTGTGAAGTTTACTGAAGTGGGGATGTTGTGAAGTTTCTTATTTATTTATCCCCCGCCTGACGCTGAGACTCGAACCGAGGATATTGTGGTGTTGGCCTCGGAGGGGATGAGTAACCGAGGATGGCTCAGTGAGAGAGAGAGAGAGAGAGAGAGAGAGAGAGAGAGAGAGAGAGAGAGATTCTGTCACAGGACAGGGCTAGCGCGTAGAGTTCACCACATTGTACCAACATAGTATGGCACTCTCAGTGGTTCACCCATCCAGTTACCAGTCAGATCCAGCACACACACGAGGACGAGAACAGTGAATTGTGAGACACTGTTGTACAGTGCAGTGATAGATTCACCTACTCTGTACAGTGATTATAGAGAACAGTGAAGTCCTTGGCATTCACTGTCGTTTTCCAGCTTATTCATGAGTCAAGACCAAAACAAAATCAACTTTCACATATGAGTCGATTCTCACACATGTTTATGTAGTTACTGAAGCAGGAAAATAAAGGCTTTGTGTAGCTCTTCGTTCCTTGGCTGGATCTAATACCTTAAGCAGCACAACTAAGGTGTTCAGACCTATATAAACAACTAGAAACTATAATATAGGAACCCCAGACATAGGTGAGGGAGGGGTAGGTACCCGACTGAAGGATCGGATCAGCCAAAACGAGACAAAAGAAGATCGTCTTAGGATCAGAGCTTTTATGTGACTCTTGGCTCAGAGGTATCTAATACCCCAGATATTAATACCCCGGATCATGGGTGAAGAAGGCTCGCTCTTCGAATAGATACGAGATTATCTCTAGACGAGATAATAACATAGAGACTAAGATCTCGTGGATCTTGATTACATACAAGGGAATTCTTGATTACTTACAGGAGAAGCTAGAAAAGAAAACGAGACAGGTCAGATCTATTCATCTTTTGTGAAGGTATGAGAAGCGAAAAGTCTCCACATACATAGAAAATGGTAAGTAAAAATTAAACCCTTACACCATTCTCTCTAATGGACGCCAGTCATTCATTTCAGCATAATTTTCTAAAAGGGTTTTCTTAACGAAGAGAGAAAAGTAAGACTTTATCCTAGGGATAAGAAAATGTGGTTCATTGAAAAAGGAAATTAGTAAGACGTGAAGTGTTCTCGCAAAGTCAGCTGTAGATCAGACCTTCTAAGAAGAGTATGGAAGGATGAAGTGTTCTAAGACAGTCTGGTGTAGAGATGGAACTCATGTAATGGTGGCTCATATCACCTTACGGTTGTAGGAGATGTGACAGACTGATAGATGTGACAGACAGATAGATGTAACAGATAGATAGATGTGAGAGACAGATAGATGTGACAGAGTAACAAGATGTTTTCTTGTGACAAATGAAGACGTCAAAGAATTCATCTTGAATTAGATGCCAATGTTTTCACCCAGAGGTAAGAAACACCTTCGTGATTCAGCATCATCTTTTTGTTTGTAAACAAAGTAAGTGATGCAAGTTCTTGCGTGTTCCTGTGTGTGTGTGTGTGTGTGTGTGTGTGTGTGTGTGTGTGTGTGTGTGTGTGTGCGCGTGGTTACTATTCATGTGCTAAAGGGAAAGAATTTTACGCTCATGTTGCTCCCTCTTTTAACCTTGTATGTACGCTGTGTCTTTACCCCTGTGTGTATACACACACACACACACACACACACACACACACACACACACACACACACACACCATCCTAAGCCAGAATTTGGAGTTTAAAATAATTATTCTAAATGACTCTGGACGATCCATTAAAATATTGAAGATAGAAAATATGATACGAAGAAAGGTTTCAAATGTCTCATCTTTTCCATGAAAATATTGGTAAGAATATTCACAGGTTCAGGCGACAGATACATGTAAACAAATATTTACTGGTAAACTTCACTTACCAAATTTGTAAATGTTTATACAGAATCCACAGCAAAGGAAATTCAGCAATCGCATTCCAGATGTTGCCAATAAGCTAACATATCTCTCCCTCCAGGGAGAAGAGGAGGTTCTATTTGCATTAGTAAGGGTATCAGGGAGTGTAAGGGCGTAGCCTTATGTTAGGCGGTGTAAGGGCGTAGCCTTAAGCTGGGCACCTCTTCTCTGACGTCATCCAGACAGTGATGAATGACGTAGGTTCCGAACTATAAATTTCGGAGCTTCGGAAAGACTAATGTTAAGCCGGATCACAGGGTCCTCTTTCAGGATCTATTAAACCCGTCATTACCCCTTTACTGCTAGTGTATAGGGGCCATATTTCTCTGATGCAGAACCACTGGATTTGTGTATCGTATTTTGTACGATCTTTACCGTTATGTACACGGTACATAGGGATGAGATTTCAGTGGTGGAGGAGGCGTGGTCGTGTTCAGTGAAGGGGGATCCGAAGAGTCACGTTGGTGTGTGACGTTCCCAAGGGTAGCTGTCTTTACCCAACACACACACACACACACACACCGCTGTCACACACACGAGCAGGTTACTGGTGGATAGAGGCACAGATGCGAGGGCTTAGAGAGAGAGAGAGAGAGAGAGAGAGAGAGAGAGAGAGAGAGAGAGAGAGAGAGAGAGTATGCCACATCTTGCCTACAGTTAACGTACAGAGGCCCCCATCATTTATAACCCAGCCAGGTACTTAAAGTCTCTGAGGTGTGTTTACGTCAAACACACACACCACACCGACACATGGCGACCATTTTGATGATGCGATGCCATTATCCGGTCTCTTCCCTCAGGTGTAGTGTGAGTTATGACCACTAAACATGTCATTTGCCTGATATATTGCCTTCTTGTCACACCATTACGTCTGCAACTGACGTATATTGTTTACTCTCCTAGTAAGACTCAGGCACAAACCACCCGTCGCTCGTTTGGCGCTGTTGCTAAGATTTTTTACGCTACACTTAGCTTTTGAGCGTTTGTATCGGTCGCTTTTATGCTAAATATGATCGACACTTGGTAAGACCCTATCTTCCAAGATGCTTCCTCCGTTTATGAACGTGATAGAACCTTTATATTGTGTGATATCCCTTATAGTCTCAAGTCTTTTTGATATGGGATGAGAACCACTTTAAGGAAGTGCTAAACATAGCTGATATTTCGTTAATTCTCTTCGTTGTAGTAGTGGAAACGAGTCTACGAGGCTTTGTGCAAGTGGTGGTGCTCAGAGGTGTATATCAGTTCTCCTTCAGAATTTCCTAACTCGTATCCATGGGATGATACAGTCGCTAGAGATCCGTGTATATGTGTATATGTGTGTATTATCTATCATGTATATATTTGCATTATATGTTATGTACATGTATTTCTATGTATATTCATGTATTATGTATGTATTATGTATATTTATGTATTGTGTATGTATTATGTATATTTATGTATTGTGTATGTATTATGTATATTCATGTATTACGATGTATTTGTGTATGTATGTATATTGTTACTGTATGAGGTGATCACCTCCCAGTAATTACCTATTTGCATAGTATTGGAAGACCTCTACAGTATCTCAGACCCAATTGGTTGAACTTTAACTTTAACAATGCGAGATTTTTGCCTCCAGTCAGAACTAAAGTGTGTGTGTGTGTGTGTGTGTGTGTGTGTGTGTGTGTGTGTGTGTGTGTGTGTGTGTGTGTGTAGGCACAGGGTCAGTATACCTAAAGTGTTGTGGCACCTTAATGCCACTCCTGACACTGACGCACCTGTTGAGCTTCTGGTTGTGCCAATAATGGGACCTAAACCAGTGCCACTCATGTCTCTTCCTCTGCCACTGAGCATCCTTGAGTTACAACCCAGGTCCTCACCCCTGTACAACATCCATTGGTATTAGCGTCCTTTGTGGATAACCTTCTCCCCCCACAGACACCCGAGGCGTCTGGTATGTACCCTCCGTCACCTGTGTACACATACACCTTCTTAGACACTTCACATTATGCTCGTGTCAGCCTCAGTCTGAATACAATTTATGTAACAAACACATATACATCTTTCCATTCATTCAGAGTCGAACTCAGCCTATAATGCTTCGTTAAACATTGGCTCCTTTGAGTTGTCGCAGTTTCTCGACGTATGAAGTACATGAATGGGTCGTTACCAACCAAATGGAGCATAACATAGCATTAATGTATCAAGGTAATAGGTCCTGAGGGGCTGAGCTTATGCCATGTTGAAGTGATATACGGTCCTGTACGTAGGGCGTCAGAAAAGGCGAGAATATTGATTCTAAAAACCTCTGATCCTAATGGTGAAAAGTTGGTGCAGGTGATGAAGAAAGATGACGGGAAATTAGACCTTTGTTTTTCCTGCTGTGATATATAAGGGTGTACTTGACGGTGTAGTGTGTACTGGTGCTATGTTAGCGCTGGTAAACATGTACTGAGGCTGTGATAAAGAGGGCATGGATGTACCCGTGCTATGTTAAGGGCAGGGATGTCTTCTCGCTATGTTACGTGTAGGGAGGTATTTGTGCTATGTTATTCCTGGGGCTTCAACAAAGGGCATGGATGTACTCGTTCTATGTTAATATAGATGTTGTATCCATGCTAAGCTAGGAGTAGGACTGCACTAGCACTATGTTAGGGTATACAGAATAAAGTCAACATAGAGTGGTAAGGCATCCATTCTGGCGTACACCCTCCACTTATATATATATATATATATATATATATATATATATATATATATATATATATATATATATATATATATATATATATATACCAAATTCCTCCCTCGTTCCGACCTCACATTACCAGGGGAAATATCATCGAGGGTCGAATGGGATCCGAAAGAAGAATGGCTGATCGTGACCAACATAATGATGCACATGTGAACCACTACACTGGACCAACATGTCATATATCTAACCTACTTGTCTATATATATATATATATATATATATATATATATATATATATATATATATATATATATATATGAGGTCAGTATATTTGTCAATATTAGGATAGATGAGTAGAATCCGTTAAGACGTGTTCAAGAGATTTATTGACTCGTTTTTCTTCCTTTTTGACTCACTGTTGATTTCATTTCCTCACTTTTCTTCCCTGTTGCTTTATTCTCATTTTCTCTCATCCCTTGTTGGTTTTATTCTCATTTTCTCTCTTCCCTTGTTGGTTTTATTCTCATGTTCGTTCTTCTTCCTGGGGTTTTCTGTCGCCTCATGATCCTCATTGATCCAGAAATAAGAAGATGAGTGTTCCAACCCGCATTATCCTAAACTGTGTTATATACTTGGTGTAATGACCTCATGTTTCCTCACACTCCGGCAGGATGACACCCTCCACCACCTCATTGATCCTTCACTCATACTTCCTCATACTGCTGCTGACGGAGGCCTCCTTAGCTCTCATCACAGTCGTGATAATGATCTCATCTTTGCCATGCAAAGGTCTCCCTCATGTCATATTTTCGCCATTATTAACCAGATGTATGAGGAACGCCATCATCCACCTCATCCATCCTACTTAAATCATCCACCTCATCCATCCTACCTAAATCATCCATCCAGTCATCCATTTCATCCTCCCTCCTCATCTATTCATCCATATCACTGACACAACTTATCGTGGAGATACCTCATCCGTCTAATTTGCTCTTCTCATCCATTCATCATTCTCATCCACCTGTGTCATTTAGCAATCTCACATACCTACCTCATGCACCTTTCTCAACCACTTTACTCATCCACTAACTCTCTCTACACCTCTCATTTATTTTCCTCTTCACCTTACTCATTTACTATACTCATCAACCTCATCATTCACCTCACTCATCCATTATACTCATCAGCCTAACACTACTTATCTCATCCACCACACTCTAATAAATCAATCCACCAAGCCTTACTCACCCACCAATCATGAATCCCTCATCCATTCTCCTCACTCCCCCCTCACTCACTACCCACTCCCCCACCCTCACAACTTCACCATTACAATCTCCCTCACTATGAGGGAGTTCCAGAACCAGCCATTCCTCCCTGCCTTTAAGAATGTTTGAGTTGTGTGAATTAAAGTGACTCTGGAAAGCCTGCCTTTTTGGAATTCCAGGACAAGAGTATGTGTTTTAAAATCCCGTGTTTCCTCCAAGCATAAAAACCCCCACGTCTAATGTGTGTGTTTGGCGTCGGAAGATGAAAGTTACACGCAAGAAATTGACGAAAATGAGAAATCTTGTGGTACTCAGCCCTCTTGTTTGGACGAAGATGGAATATGCATCTCTGTATGTAAACACACAGACACACAGACACACGCACAGACACAAAGACACACACACAGACACACACACACCCACACACACACAGACACACACAGACACAAAGACACGCACAGACACACAGACACACAGACACACGCACACACACACACACACACACACAGACACACACACACACCCACACACACACAGACACACACAGACACAAAGACACGCACAGACACACAGACACACAGACACACGCACACACACACACACACACACACAGACACACACACACACCCACACACACACAGACACACACAGACACAAAGACACGCACAGACACACAGACACACACACATATGTGTGTGTGTGTGTGTGTGTGTGTGCGTGTGTGCGTGTGTGTGAGTAGACTTCGTGAGAGATTAACTTGAGGTGATCTGGTATAACTTATATTTCTAAGTTTATGTTTAGTTTGTGCTCTGGTTATCACTACCTCGGGTCACTACCTCGGGTCACAACCCCTTTTCAGTAAACTGGACCTCGGCATCTTTGCCTTGCATGGATCCAGTTACTGTATGACTGAGGTGAAATGGAACCTAATTAGGTCTCCACACATCCAATTCAGCTTCACCGGAATGGGTCGTCAGTTTCCCTTCATCTGTAGTTCCCTTGGGACGACCCTATTGACAACCGACCATTCACGACCCCTCACGGTCAGGGTTGGGCGGGGGGGGGGGGGGTGTCAAAGCTCCAACGATGTATACAAGTAGGACGAATCTATGAGAAAAGGATCCAACACCACTCCATTTCTACATTCACTTGGAGCTTATGAACCTACATTTGTGGTGAACTAGAGTAAATGAATAGCTGTTTGTAATCATCTATGGACGCTTTCACGAATGGCCACAAGTGAGACTATAAAAAGATGTCTCCATTTTACACAGAAGATTCTTAAGTTGTTTACAGACAAACATGAGTGTGACTTAAAGCAGAGTAAACAAGGGGATTCAAATGCTACTTCTTAAGTGATTGAAATGAAAGACAAGACAGGAAAAGGGTGGGCCTCCTTGCTAACGTGTAAGAATATAGTCAATGTCTCCAAGGTTCTGTACACTCCAGTTCTGTTGTTACCTTGAGTTCCAGGGTGTCAAACGACGTTGTAACATCTTCAGCAAGACAGTACGACCCTTTAGCACGACGGTAGGCGTATGATGACATGACCTTTGACCTGATCCCAAAGGGAATACTATCGTGTCTAAACGATTGAGATCGACTTTCAACGCTGTGTCCTCAACTGAAGACAAAATGGATATAGATATTGCAAGAACACGATGGTATTAATAGATTTAATATTCAAATGAAGAATAAAATCATCACACACACTTCATTCTTGATCAACTGAACTGTCTTTCTTTCTCTGTCTCTCTTTTCTCTTGACCTATGAATATCAATAACCTTTGTCTGTTTTTGAACACACACACACACACACACACACACACACACACACACACAGAAGGAAAATGGTTGATGGTGAGAGACAAATGTCAGTTAGGCTCAAATTACGAGCGTGTTGCATGAATTTATGAGCCTCCTCACCATTTGCATCATTTATCATCATCATAGTCCACTGACCCACACTATAAAGATTTCCAACTCTCGCTTCCCCGAGCGCCAGGGATGTATATAAAAAAAAAAAAAACCTTTTATTTACGCTCAGATATGATACGACGCCCACGCAAACACCAGAGAGACATGAACCAAAGTTGAAAGTTTTCTTCAAAGTGGAGTGCAGCATTTGGTCGAATTCCCTGAGTCTGTGAGAGAGAAGATGAAGGTCGTGGGTAGCTATGGTGAGGGTTCCTATCCTCCGCCCGTTTGAAATTTTTGCAACTTTTTACTTAATACGTCATGGATGATTCTGAAGCCCCACGACACATCGGGGGAACTGTCTTCATCCGGGGCAACAGCTGAAGCTCCCTAGTATATATTGTGCATAAGGAACCACGGATCAGCTGGGGGTTGGAGGCGATAATTAATTTATTTTGTAAGGGTTGAGGAATGGATCTGGTGATTCACAAACGTCTTATGCAAGATCGAGATAAACAGACACACACACACACACACACACACACACACACACACCAGTGCCATCTAAAGTGCATCTATCCCTGAGCCAAAAATTCATCTCACACGACTAGCTGTCTAGAATTCCATTCTAGACCAGATGAAGTGGGACATTGGTTTGGGATCAATTATATCTATCAATTCACCAATTATTTTCAACCCATTTATACGTTTGATATTGAGGATATTAATCTATTATCTATAATACAGACATATCCTCACTCAAAGCATGATAACGGGACTTCCTTCAGATGAAACCACAGTCGAAAACTCAGCCCCTGTGTACGAGCCACTGCTTTAAGGCAGGAGGAATCCTACTTTACCCTCCCATAAAGGAACCAGTCACGAAAGGGGTTGAAAGATCATCATCATCATCACCAAGCAGTGAGGCAAGACCCAGGGAGTTCACAGCTCCTGAAGGCGTAGGTGCAGGTAATATTACCACCGTCTTGCCTCACTTGTAATATACCCTGGGTCCTCCACCACTGCGTCTGGTCTGTACTCTCAAGATTGACTGGGAAATCAGTGTTTAACCTGGATGTGTTCTCGACCAGGAAGATTTCCTTTGACTTTGCGCTACATTAGTCACCAACATCTCGTACTTAATCACCAAAGCTCCCACAGACCAGAGACCATGTTTGGACATTATTCCCGGGTGTGGAGGTAACTGGATTCCGTTTTTAGGTTATTAGATGTATTTTCTGATGATAATAATCTCTGTATACTATATAGGTGTTCATTGAAAACCTAGAATGACCCGTATAGAATAGTATATATATATATATATATATATATATATATATATATATATATATATATATATATATATATATATATATATGTTCTCACGTATTTATTTATTTGTCTCTTTATCAATACGTACACTAACACGTCTTTTACGCAGTTCTTATAACCAGTTATGGTCATCGCAGTAATTAACACAAAGTGTGGTAATTAAACAGTGGTAATTAAAAAGTTCAGGCAAGTATTTTTCTGATGTAAATAATCAAGACATAATGACTTCGAACTTGGTCAGTCTTGTGCAAAACATGGCGCGCCAGGTGCCTACTTTTCAGTGTACCTTCAGAAAGGTGCAGTGTACCTTCAGGAAGGTGCAGTGTACCTTCAGGAAGGTGCAGTGTACCTTCAGAAAAGTGCAGTGTACCTTCAGGAAGGTGCAGTGTACCTAAAAAACCCTAAAACCCCCCGTCAATAAAAACTGACTTTGGGAGTGTATAGTATTTGAAGGGAGTTTCCAATACTTTTTTAAAGGTCTGATTGTATTCCTCCCTCCCCCACCTCTAAAGTAATTCAAGGTCTTGAGAGTTATATTTGAAAGTTACATTTACACAAAGTTACAATAGTTGTTGCTGCCCAGATAAGAGAGAGGAGAAAAAATAACATCAATTTTTTTCCCTCCCTTTTACTCCAATACTGCAGCTGGGTAAGAGAATGGGACCACCTGTAACAGATGGTGAAATTGTCTCTCCTGGTCTCGCGGTGGTGGATGGTAATGTTGTCTCTCCCGTCCTCGCTGTCACAGATATTGCTATAGTCTTTTCCCGCTGTGGCAGAGGTGACCTCGTAGTCTCGCTGTGGCAGAGGTGACCTCAGTAGTCTCGTTGTGGCAGAGGTGACCTCAGTAGTCTCGTTGTGGCAGAGGTGACCTCAGTAGTCTCGTTGTGGCAGACGGGTCTCTCGTTTCCTCGAGCCATCCTGTGGCGTCTGATGGTCTTGTGTCTCGTGGTCTCGCTGTGTATACATCTGAATGCATAATATCAAGGTAATCCATAAGTGAACAGCGTGGCAATTCATTGATCAGACGACGACCACCCGTCGAGGATATGAACAAACCTCACTCGAATGTTTACCCATCTAGACTTCGTTCCTGGACCCCAGGCTGATCACACAAATGACAGTCCATTAACTTCTTCCCCACTGGAGAAGTTTTCTGTAATTCAATCTGTCATTTACGTAATCCTTAAGGAAGGCTATGGTAGGTTTTACTGGTTAAGGAAAAGACAGTGATATAAATGAAGCAGGAAAGCTGGTTTTCCTATACTCGACCGGTGTTTGCATGAATAACTGTGAAGAATAATTGATCTTGTGGATTAAACAAGTTTGTATGAGATGAGCAGCTGACATGCACACTGCTGTTGGAACCAGCCATTCCTGATCAAATAGAGGAAATATTTTAGGTCAATTTAACAGTCCCTCGGCTGTAAGTAAATACATGATCAACAAACATCATTTTCCTTATACATGATACACATAGGTTAAAAGATATATCGTTCAGGTGTTTAAAAACACACGTTACATCAAAGACAAAAGCCCTGGAGTTTAAAGAAATAAGAAAATGGACTGAGGTAGGACACCTGCTTTTAGCTTATAAAAGATATCTTGCAGGATAACAACTTTTTCTGTCCTGTAAAATCTTGAACTGACGGTCTTCTGTTTTACCCTAATGGTATCAGGAATAGATTAGAGAGGAGAGAGAGAGAGAGAGAGAGAGAGAGAGAGAGAGAGAGAGAGAGAGAGAGAGAGAGAGAGAGTCCAAATGAATTAGGGGAATTGAGAGGAAAAGAACGACTTCAGAAAAAAAAAGAGAAGTGATAGATTGAGATCGTATAACGTAATTGTAAACACATTTTTTTCATGACAATGCCAGGATATTTATATCATGGTAAATAAACAGAGTAACCAGAGATGACTCTATTTCCAGATTAACTGGCTGCTGAAACAGTATATCTCTCACGCTCGATGGAATATACGTCTAGTAAAAGAATGGTGACAAAATTTAAATAAATGAACACTTAGTAAGATATATATATGTGTGTGTGTGTGTGTGTGTGTGTGTGTGTGTGTGTGTGTGTGTGTGTGAAATTATCCATCTGTGCTGTACAGGGAGGGAGTTCTACGCTAGTGGGGGGGGGTACCATCTCTTGAACTTTTATCTATTATCGTAGAACTTTTTAGAACCTCTGTAATACCGTCAACATTCCCAGTTTCATGACTCAGTTTCTTGCATTCATCCACCCACCACCTGACACTATCAAAACCAATGCTGTTATGTCTCTTCTGAGGAAAGTTTCTTGCTTTATTTTGGCCTCTGGTAAGTAGTCTGACTACCCCACACTCCTCCTACAGCACAGTGGCAACTCTGTCATCAGCTTAGGAAAGATGCTGAGTCCCTCCCACACACACACACACACACACACACACACACACACACACACACACACACACACACACACACACAGATTTCTGCAGCTTATTTCCTGCTTATTTCCTCTCTCTCTCTCTCTCTCTCTCTCTCTCTCTGTATGTGCGAATAAACAACGCATATTCTATATATCTTTTTTTTTTCTCTCTGTCGTGCTCAATGTATAGATCTTCAAGGATCATCCTATTTGCTTGCCCAGTTATTAAGGAAAGTGATTATTAAGCATAAAAGTAATCAGATTGTGCAGGTAATCATCATGAGTGATTACAACTGATCAAACGTTCTTCCGATTACATACAGCTAAAACAAGAGCTGTTATGATGGCAGCGTACAGAAGTGTGAACATGTCTGGCCAAAGATGATACTATGGATCATAATTTTTGCCCAGATGATTAGAAAAGGGAAAGTGTGAGGGTCACTGAATCTTGCTGATAAGGCAAGAAGATAGGAGATAAGAAAGGCAAGTCGATAAATCAATATAGTAGAGAGAAGGCCTATATAAAACAATTTTCCCGATAAGGCTAAAGACAGTAGATAGGGAAGCCAAACCAATAAATCAATATGGTAGAGAGGAAGTGTACAAAAAGGCTTCCCCGATATGCCGATAAGACCAGGAGGATGCGATACCACACACGTACTCAGTGATAAAAAGCCATGAGGGTCGTAGATAAGCCTGCAGTTAACAAATCAAGGAGTGAGGAAGGAGGGTACAGTGATGTACCGTTACGGAGTGAGGGAGGAGGGTACAGTGATGTACCGTAACTGAGTGAGGGAGGAGGATGCAGTGATGTACCGTTATGGAGTGAGGAAGGAGGGTACAGTGATGTACCGTTACCGAGTGAGGGAGGAGGGTACAGTGATGTACCGTAACTGAGTGAGGGAGGAGGGTACAGTGATGTACCGTTACGGAGTGAGGGAGGAGGGTCCAGTGATGTACCGTTACGGAGTGAGGGAGGAGGGTCCAGTGATGTACCGTTACCGAGTGAGGGAGGAGGGTACAGTGATGTACCGTTACGGAGTGAGGGAGGAGGGTACAGTGATGTACCGTTACGGAGTGAGGGAGGAGGGTACATAAGTACCGTAACGGTACGAGGTACAAAGGAAGTACATTTAGGAGATTTCCCGATATATTGGATCAAACTAAGAACAGTAGATTGTAGAGGAATAGAAAATCAACTGTAAGATTCGATGGTGAATGGATAAACACATCACAACATCACCTCACTTCTTGGCCTTGGAATCCCCTTGGGTGGAGGCAGCTGACTCTCTGAGCGCTGCGGAAGCCATTTTCCCTCACCTCCTCATAGATAGAAAATTCCTGGGCCAGAAAGGTAAGTCAGTAAGTATTATACCAAGTTCCCGGACGAATACATTTCCGGCTAACTTGTGCGAAATCTCTGAATGCAGGTTCTTGACCACAAATGTGTTTACAATACAATCAAAGAATTTGTGCTTGTCGATGCGTTCTTGTTAGGGAAGTTATGTTATGTCTGGCAGCATCACAGAACTCCCTAATGGTCTCTGAGTCTTGCCTCTAAGATATCCTCGAGGAAACAAAGAAAATGTATTTTGAAGATGGCCTCCCACAATTTATTCCATAGAGTTAGATATCTTTATCACAAGCGGTTGTAAATCGAGATAAATATATAGACTGGAAGGCTTATATCAATATAGAAATGGTATAATGATATATAAACTGGAAGTCTTACATTCATGTAGGATTGGTATAATGATATATAAACTGGAAGTCTTATAGTAATGTAGCATTGGTATAATGGTATATGCACTTGAAGTCTTATATTCACGTAGCATTGATATAGTGATATATAAGCTGGAACTCTTGTGTTCATATAGCATTATTATAATCACAATGACATTGCAAATATTCCTCATATATGTTTGTCTGTTGCTAATGTTATAAATGTTCCTTCCACCTGCCACATTTAAGATTGTGGTGACAAGGTCTTAGAATACAAGTGTGTTGTGAGACAGACATACAACCCACCCATCACAACAGCTCTACTCTTCCTCCTCATTGTGATGAGAAATATCGTTTGCTAACTTTATAGAAACACTATCTAGGCCTTTTTCATTTTCCTGCGTGTATAGCATTACCTATTCTTGGTGCCTAGTATCATTTTAGAATATTTACATGAATATGTCGTGAATATGAAACACTAGAATACCCATGAGATGGTAACTTGAAGATTTTCATAATTTTATAAAACGTAAATGATATACGTCTTGAAAATGTCAGCCTTAATATTTTTAGTGATTAAAAAGACAACGTGATATTAGCCATAAATTTCTCTTTAAACGCAAAAGACAATAAGGGAGAAGAACTGGATCATAAGATCATTCATGCATGGATGATACAGAGGACGTGAGTTCGATACCCTCTCATTTTTACGTCAGTAAATCCTCCATACACACTATCCAAAGAGGTTGTGAACGGGTTGAATCCACAACAACAGATCTATCCCTCATAGATGGTTGTTAAATCCTGACTTCATACAAAAGAAAGATGATGGAGATTGAGCGAGCGCGTGTGTTGTGTGTTGGCTATCGCCTCGCGAAGAGTTGGGGGAGAGAGTGCGTGGAATCCAGGATCCTTCTGTGAGAAAGTTGTCTTGTTTTGAAAGTTTCCAGACTCCCATGTAGCGGGTGAGTGGCCAGGTGGGGGCTGGAGAGAGAGAGAGAGAGAGAGAGAGAGAGAGAGAGAGAGAGAGAGAGAGAGAGAGAGAGAGAGACCAGTGGGCTGCCAGGAGATGGTATGGGTCTCATAGTGTGTACAACTCCTGCCGTATTTCTTGTAGTAATTGTCGCCACTTAAAAACCAAATACCATTCCCACAGAAGCTTCAGAATACCGTGAGAAAATACGTAGACATGTTCTCTTCTTGATCCTATTCAACGAAGGTAAATTTCTCTGATGCGTTGGCCACCTAAAAGACGCTCTCACAATTCAGGTGCAAACAAAAGGACGCGACAAAATTTGCATTAATATTTGCATGTGTATGAATACATGTACATAAGTGCATTCATATACGTTCAGGTGGAGGGAATTACTTCTCTGTGTACCTCCATTAGCGAAGGGTTGAGTGCAGTAATGGATGGATTTTAGAGGTTAACTTTTATGATATGTATATTTATATGTACATAACGCCTAAAGTCTCTCTCTCTCTCTCTCTCTCTCTCTCTCTCTCTCTCTCTCTCTCTCTCTCTCTCTCTCTCTCTCTCCAACCCATTTACAGCGTAGCCCCTTTAATTTCCTCCTGAATGACCTCCTTCCTCGACCACACATCGCATTGTGAACGTCCCCCCTCGTATAGCGCACGATCCCACACACCCATCCGGGCGTCTCCTCACTCCCCAGGCGATGGTAAACGTGCATCATAACCTCACACAGTTACAACACTGGCTGACGCCAAATACAACCTCTGTATATCAAGGGAAAATCAACATCACGCTCTTAACCCTTAAGAAGTGTGAATTCACTATGTACCCTAACATCGCTCAGACCCATCTTCACTTCCACGATACATAACATCACAGATCCTGGGTATTACAGACTTCAGACACTTGGCATTTGTCAATCCTGAAGCGCAGATATGGACACGAAGGCCACAGGTAACCTAAACATTCTCACTCACCAACATCAGTTTCAAACAACGAAATGAATCATTGTTGTTCACAAGGTATTTGTTTACCCCCTCCCCCACCATCTACTATGCCTGACCTACAAGACTACAGACTACTTGTTCATGGATAGATAGATAGAGATAGATATAGATAGATAGATAGATAGATAGAGAGAGAGAGAGAGAGAGAGAGAGAGAGAGAGAGAGAGAGAGAGAGAGAGAGAGATTCCCCTAACTCAAAAGCAGATCCCATGCACGCCGCTTAGGAATGACCTATGACTTGTCGAGTCTTGAAGACAACAGACAAAAAAAAGAAGAAAAAGAACAAAAAAGGTTGATTTGATAATGGTCTTCAGAACGACCAAAGTCCCTGACAGCCTTGATCTACGCAACTGTTTCAGGCTGGATCAATACGACTCCACCTGTAAAACGCGGATACACACACTCATATGCAAATGTTTGTCGTCGTAATGAAAGAAAATGATACATTTCTTCGCCAGGATTATTAACATAGCGAGCGACTTACCAACACTGGTCGTTGGAAGCGACACCATAAATTCTCTTCAAGGTAAACTTTACTAATTGCTTCAAATTCTCAACTGACACTATTTGCATCTTCCCAGTTAAGGAAAAGTGTGTAAACACACACACACACCCACACACGCCTTCCTCACGTGTTTTGTTTGTGTTTCTACAGTCTGTCTGCAGTGAACTCTGTGTTTCTGATGTCCCTTTGCCATCTGGTCCAGCCTCGAAATGATCCAGTGGTCTGTGTGGCTGTTTGAATACCTTTGTATAACAATGTTAGAAGCGTGTTCACCCTCCCACAGTTTCATTTCACATACAAATATCTTTTTTCTCTCTCTCTTTCTTTCTTCCTACTCTCTCTCTCTCTCTCTCTCTCTCTCTCTCTCTCTCTCTCTCTCTCTCTCCTATACATAACATCATCTAGGCACCAGAATTGCACGGTCCCCGAAGCCGAGCTGCGCCAGACCTTAACCATTTCTCGCAATAGCATTATGAGCATCTTGAAAACTTACGGTGTTGTAACTTCCTGAGTTGTGATGGGTCTGTCGATGGGGAAGGGAAGGGAAGGGGCCGAGCCTAATGGGTTAACACTTAGAAGAAAAAAGGAGAAAGATTAGATAATTAGATTTCCAGATAGATGAGACTAGTGACATGAAAATGAATTTGGAATGAGACAGTTTCCCTCACTGGATTTATTTCAAGAACATAGATATTGTTACTTACATGCTCTCTCTCTCTCTCTCTCTCTCTCTCTCTCTCTCTCTCTCTCTCTCTCTCTCTCTCTCTCTCTCTCTCTCTCGTGGTCGACAGACGGTTTGTTTAATAATAGAGGATTCGTGGAAAAAAGAAGCTATCTATCTATGTATAGCATTTGATATGTTTATACACACACACCCTCTCTCTCTCTCTCTCTCTCTCTCTCTCTCTCTCTCTCTCTCTCTCTCTCTCTCTCTCTCCTGTGATACAAGAGTCTAGTGTATATCTCACGAACATGACGAAGCACGTCACGCCAGCAGCAGCAGCAGTCAGGTAGACAAGTCGACGTTGCACAAACAGCTCGTCCCCCCCACCCGCCAGCCACACATTACTCCCTCCCTCCCTCCCACCGGCCACACATCCCTCCCTCCCTCCTTCCCTCCCACTCCCGGAAATCCGTTCAGATAAGCCGACCCAGCTTGTGGCGTGACTCATCTTGAGCCAGCCTCTCTCTCTCTCTCTCTCTCTCTCTCTCTCTCTCTCTCTCTCTCTCTCTCTCTCTCTCTCTCTCTCGAGAGAGAGAGAGTCTGTATTCGACCACTATCGTTGATAACCCTCCTTAAACCGTCGACATAAGACATCCCCTTATACTCGACACCATATCATATACTCGACCCCATATCATACATACCCTACACTCGAACCTATATATACCTTACACTCGGCCCATATCATGTATACCCTACGCTTGACCCCATGTCATATATACCTTGTACTCGACCCCATGTCATATATACTTGACCCCATATCATATATACCCTGTACTCGACCCCATGTCATATATACTCGACCCCATATCATATATACCCTGTACTCGACCCCATGTCATATATACTCGACCCCACGTCATATATACCCTGTACTCGACCCCATGTCATATATACTTGACCCCATATCATATATACCCTGTACTCGACCCCATGTTATATATACCTTGCATGAGACGTCGATCAGTTGCCTGAGGGCGCATCCATTATTCACCTCAGAGGGCGTGGCTGTCCTCTTTACGCGACATATTATTATATATTTAACGACCGACGCTGAATTACGATTGGTCATCTGGTCGTGACGTGTGTGTGTGTGTGTGTGTGTGTGTGTGTGTGTGTGTGTGGGAAGAGAATGCTGTTGTATTATTGTTTGTGTAAAAAATATGAGACAGAAAAGGGAATTCATACTGAGAGAGAAGAATGGGAGAGGTTAGAGAGAGAGAGAGAGAGAGAGAGAGAGAGAGAGAGAGAGAGAGAGAGAGAGAGAGAGAGAGAGAGAGATATCTTCGTTTCAGTTTTTATTTACGTTTTGTTGTTACAAAATTTCTGTTTGTTGGTACGTTGAAAAAACAAGAGATCTAAAATGCTATTTGAACTTTTCTTTTAACGAAATGGATAAAAACAGTTAATTTACCACTTTATGTATATATATATATATATATATATATATATATATATATATATATATATATATATATATATATATATATATATTTTTTTTTTTTTTTTTTTTTTTTTTTATACTTTGTCGCTGTCTCCCGCGTTTGCGAGGTAGCGCAAGGAAACAGACGAAAGAAATGGCCCAACCCCCCCCCCCATACACATGTACATACGTCCACACACGCAAATATACATACCTACACAGCTTTCCATGGTTTACCCCAGACGCTTCACATGCCTTGATTCAATCCACTGACAGCACGTCAACCCCTGTATACCACATCGCTCCAATTCACTCTATTCCTTGCCCTCCTTTCACCCTCCTGCATGTTCAGGCCCCGATCACACAAAATCTTTTTCACTCCATCTTTCCACCTCCAATTTGGTCTCCCTCTTCTCCTCGTTCCCTCCACCTCCGACACATATATCCTCTTGGTCAATCTTTCCTCACTCATTCTCTCCATGTGCCCAAACCATTTCAAAACACCCTCTTCTGCTCTCTCAACCACGCTCTTTTTATTTCCACACATCTCTCTTACCCTTACGTTACTCACTCGCTCAAACCACCTCACACCACACATTGTCCTCAAACATCTCATTTCCAGCACATCCATCCTCCTGCGCACATCTCTATCCATAGCCCACGCCTCGCAACCATACAACATTGTTGGAACCACTATTCCTTCAAACATACCCATTTTTGCTTTCCGAGATAATGTTCTCGACTTCCACACATTTTTCAAGGCTCCCAAAATTTTCGCCCCCTCCCCCACCCTATGATCCACTTCCGCTTCCATGGTTCCATCCGCTGACAGATCCACTCCCAGATATCTAAAACACTTCACTTCCTCCAGTTTTTCTCCATATATATATATATATATATATATATATATATATATATATATATATATATATATATATATATATACATATCACAAGATATCATCCTCGTATACAGAGCTAATGTTTGGGATATATTTCAAAAGGTTTATTTATCAAATATTCATCAAATATTTATTGTTCTAAAGATAGGAGATTAGTAATGTATGTTTTGGAATATTGGATTTGCATTATCCCAACACACGTTTTTGTTTAATCCAAAACTAAACATTGAGGTTATATATATATATATATATATATATATATATATATATATATATATATATATATATATATATATATATATATATATATATATCATTGGAACGACTCTTTCTGAAAAGCCTGAAATTCATCTTCATGATTGATCATATTACTCACGACTCTTAATGCTGGAGTATTCATTCATCTCTTTGATCGCTAATCATACCATTGGAATATTGAGATATTACATTGTTATATCCCTAGTCCGATTTGCATATATCAATCATATTAACATCATTTGAAACGGGGACATCACATTCTCTCTCTCTGTGGTCGACAGAAAATGGCACATCGTCAGTAAAAGGTGGTGAACACATGAGACAAAATGGTAAGTGTAAATGTAAGCGTATTTAGTCTAGCTTATCTTCATTCAGCTTATTCAGGACATTTCTGTCCACAGATGTCCCTCCTGTGGTTATTTCATAGATCACAGTGTCTTCATTCAGCAAACTTCATCATATATTTCAGCTGACGTACATAGCCTGAATGTATGGTAACTCACTGACCAAGTTACTTCCAAACAAGCAACACACACTCTCACATACATTTTCCTCTAAAACTAGAGCAAATTTTGAGATAGTACACTAATTTTTTTCTTGAAATATGTTGTTCATTACCACTTTGTGATTATCTATCTGTAATTACATATCTACTGTACAGGGAGGGAGTTCTACACTAGAGGTGACCCATTTCTGTTACTGTAGAACCTTTTAAACATCTGTATACTGTCCACATTTAGCAACATCCTCTACCAGTTTACATCCATTCGTCCACCATTCGTACAATAAAAATACTTCTTTACATCTCTCTTTTAACAAATCTATTTCTTAATTTCATGTCATGTTCTCTGGTTGGTGTGTGCTTCCATCTTTCGAAGAACTGTTCATTGTTCTATCGTCTGTGGCTCTGTTTAGGTGAGGTGCTTGAAGCAGAATGATTGTGTAAGTCAAAGGAATCCTCTATACGTTCACGAATTATGGAATCAATTTCTTCCTTTATTCATAACAGAGTATTAGATCAGTAATTATGGTACGTTGGATACGAGTGGTGATGAAAGATGGCACTATGTGTAAGAAACAATCATGAAAGTGATAATAAAACTCTCATATATTATCGAATTATATATATATTTTTTTTTTTATATAAAACTTAGACATTTTGAATTCTTGTTGAATCCAAAGCATCTGCGGCATCAGCTATGCAATATAGTCAGGTGGGCGTATGTAGGAGATATAAAACAAAACCTTCATCATTCAGTTGGGACAGTTTACATGAGAGTGAAAAGATCAACTGACAGTAGCACTGTGGAGCAGAGGGTGGGGGCCATAGGCCAGCCAGGTGGCCCAGGAGGCCCAGGTGGCCAGGATGGCTAAGGGCCACCAGATCCTGAGGGGAGAGGCTGCGATGGTGGTGGCTCCTCCTCCAGCTGTCTCGGTTGGAGCATCATGTTGCATAGCTGCTGAATTCTCCCCTGTGGATGACGAGGGTGAGAGAGAGAGAGAGGCATTTAGTTCCCTGAATGGGTCAGTGAATGGGTGGGACGTGTAGGGGGGTCTGTCATGGGGAAGGGCAAAGGGAAGGAGTCTGTCATGGGGTGAATGTGTGATTCAGTGGATCTCTCTTGAGTGAGTCTGTAACAGAGGACTCTGTCATGAGGTGAGTCTTCCGTAGGATGAGTCTCTCATGAGGTGAATCTTCCATGGGATGAGTCTCTCATGAGGTGAATCTTCTATGGGATGAGTCTGTCATGGGTGAGTCTGTCATGGGATGAGTCTGTCATGAGTGAGTCTGTCATGGGTGAGTCTGTCATGGGATGAGTCTGTCATGAGTGAGTCTGTCATGGGTGAGTCTGTCATGGGATGAGTCTGTCATGAGTGAGTCTGTCATGGGTGAGTCTGTCATGGGATGAGTCTGTCATGGGTGAGTCTGTCATGGGTGAGTCTGTCATGGGATGAGTCTGTCATGGGCGAGTCTGTCATGGGATGAGTCTCTCATGAAGTGAGTCTTCCATGGGATGAGTCTGTCATGGGTGAGTCTTCCATGGGATGAGTCTGTCATGGGTGAGTCTGTCATGGGTGAGTCTGTCATGGGGGTAGTGTTCTGATGGGTACTGTGAGGTGGGAGCATCATAGGGAGGACACATCACAAAGTGGACGTAATCTAATTCGGGGTTCGTATATCGACCCCTTGTTTTTCCTCTGGCTGCCCCATAGCCCGCACTATACACACACAACCACAGCGTTGTGGAACCTGTCAGATAATTACCTCGGACAGTCAATATTGGATACATAAACTACCGTAGAAAGCACCAATTTACCGGTAATTACCGAGTGTACAGGTTCCACCGCCAGTTTACCTGTTGAAGCATTGGTTTACCTGTATTTACCTGAGCTTTTTCCCAGCTGCTCCGCCTCGACAAGCGGGCTGGTATAAAGAAGATGTGATCCCTTTCTGAGTCTGATTTTCTGTGTTGGTCTTTCTTTGATGTCCAGCAGTTCATTGCCAACCAGAACTCGTCCCGAACATTACTGTAGATTCTGTTCCTTCTTAGAAAACCCTTTAATACCTCTTAATGAGACTCTAATATCCCTCGTAAGTGTAAGTAATCACTGCCTTCTTATGAGTCTCTTAAGCATGTCCCCTCGTAAGTGTAAGTAATAACTTCAGACTATGATCTGATGTAGTATATTTCAAGTTTTTGATTTGATGAAGTTGTTATATTTCAAATTTTTGATTTGATGAAGTTGTTATATTTCAAGTTTTTGATTTGATGAAGTTGTTATGGTTGCTGAGACGACGAGGTCAAATGAACTCCCTAATCAAGGACCATCTCAGTAACCCTGTAGACCTATATACACACCAGAGTTACGATGAAGTAAGTGTTGCATTACACATGTACCTGTGTTACTCTCCCTAGCCACTCACCTGCTATGACGTGGACGGTAACTGTATCACTGGTATAGTTGCTGTACCAGCAGGAGTACAGGCCCGAGTCTGTTGCAGCTGCGTTGGCCACATACAGTCGACTGGCAATAAAACCAGACGCAGCGTCACCCTTCACGCTGAGGGAGACGCAGACAGAGAGAAAGAGACATTAAACATTTCTCATTTCTTTGAGACGAACAGAGAGAGACACTGATAGTTTTTCATTCCTTTGAGACACATAAATACGTTAATTACTTCTCATTCAGGGATAGGATAAGTTAATTTTTGGTTGAATCCAACAACGATTATGCAGAGAGAGAGAGAGAGAGAGAGAGAGAGAGAGAGAGAGAGAGAGAGAGAGAGACTCTTTCCGTCTGCTTTCCATTTTTCCCTGACACTCTAGCCAGCCCCAGAGGACCGGGGGTTATTCCACACAGGCCACAAAAACAGACTAACATCATTGGCAACTGTGGATCCCTTCTACACTATCCAGTGGCCAATGTGGAGGGCAGAAAGAGGATCAGAATACATTCCTCTGAGCTCACAAGAATATTCAATGCCAGTAGTTACTGTGGCCAAGTCGAGGACTAAGGGTTATTCAAAATGGGGAGACGACCAAGGTTGATCATTAGGTTGACAAAGACAACCAAGGTTGATTGATCATTGGGTTGGCACAGACAACCAAGGTTGATCACTGGGTTGAGACAGACAACCAAGGTTGATCATTGGGTTGACACAGACAACCAAGGTTGATCACTGGGTTGAGACAGACAACCAAGGTTGATCATTAGGCTGACACAGACAACCAAGTTTGTAGTGAAGGTGTCAAGTGATGATCATTATTGGGTTGACACAAGAGGGAGGGTAAGACTGTTGTGATCCTGTCCACAAACGACCATTTGAACCGACGAAACACAAAAAAAGCAGCATTACATAATGAAGAGCCAAACATATAAACAGAAACTGGACAAAACAGAACATTGTCTCTCCACTAACAAAAGACAAGGTTGTAACGTGGGTGATTAAGATAGCAAAAAAAAAAAGAAAAAATGAACTTTCAAAACCACTTCCATTTTAACTACGGAAATTAACTCGATAACCAGAGGATTAAATACACGATCTCTGTGCTCACAAGAGAAGAAATTTATTCCCCTGAACTGTTCATTCTACGAAGAAACACACAAAAAAGTGGTTCTTTCCAGCTGTTAAACTTTATATAGATATTACCCAGAAGATCAAGCCGACAACGTTGGCTATTACTGCTAACATTTTTTTTGCTCCCACAGTAGGATGGAATAAATTGTTTACAGAAATATATTGAAAAAAAAGAGGAATTCACGGGTTTTTACCAAGTACTTAGTGAGATACCATCAAAATTGAGGATTAAGGAAATTTCAGAATATAATTGAATGGCATTACGAAGATGAAGAAAAAGAGGAAGAAGTATAAGAAGAAGGAAAAGAAAAAAACGAAGAAGAGGAGGAAGAAGAAGAAGAAGAAGAAGAAGAAAAAGAAGAAGAAGAAGAGGAAGAAGAAGAAGAAGAAGAAGAAGAAGAAGAAGAAGAAGAGGAAGAAGAAGAAGAAGAAGAAAAATAATGTAATTGATTAACCACAAGATTACTGAATGATGAGTCTAAGATAACTCGAACGATTCTCAGTTACTAATGTAATTCCTTGAACAAGGTACATAGAACACTACAGTTAACCTTGAGGACAAACGTGAAAAAACTGTATCCAACTACATGAAAGCAAGTAGCTGAAATCTAACATGTTAAATAACCAGTGGAGTGTTGCCACACCTCACCTCGTTACCTCGATTCGGTAGTTCAGAGAGGGACATGATGAACGAGTCTTCTGAGCAGCAGATAGATATACAAAACTATATCTAACTTCATTAATATATGAACACGATGAAAGGATTGCCGGTAATTAGAATAAGTATGGTATCATCCTAATTACGGGATAATTTCTAGGACTAATGATGTTTATCATGAGTTAATTAGGTCGTTGGAACTTTTTTATGTTATTTGAGAAGTGGGCACAACTGAACCCCTTGACCGAAGCCATATAAATATGTATATATATATATATATATATATATATATATATATATATATATATATATATATATATATATATATATATATCAACTTAACCAAGCCAGGTACTTAATGTATCAACCTTATCAGCCAGTCCATAGAATGAACAGCTTGGTTGAGTATGGACAGACTACCGCAACCAGGATTCGAACCTTTACAGCTTCGACCCCAGGATGCCCATGAACGCCTCATGGTCATCATCCCTAGCCCCTACACCAGGGAGGTCTATAGTTCATCAGTTCTTATCAGTGTTATTCTGTATTCATAGAACGCTGGGACATATAATGCTATACAGTGAAACGGGCAGACATCCAGTTAACCTTATGGGGAATTAACACGTTCAATTAAGACTACTGCTGAATGAGCTGATTAATCTAAGTATACAAACTTTTGTAGTTAATTAAGAGTACAAAGGGTTAAAGTTAGGAATTTATTTGATTATTAGTAAAGCAGAGGGCCAAAGTTTGAATAAACAGAGATATGTATAACATGATGACTATGGCAGTGTGTAGTTGTGATAACATATATAGTGACTTATGCATTAAAATGAGTGAGGACACACACACACACACACACACACACACACACACACACACACACACACACACACACACACACACACACACATATATATATATTTTCTTTTTCTTTCATACCGTTTGCCATTTCCCGCGTCAGCGAGGTAGCGTTAAGAACAGAGGATTGGGCCTCTGAGGAAACATCCTCACCTGGCCCCCTTCTCTGTTCCTTCCTTTGGAAAAAAAAAAAGGGGGGGAGGATTTCCAGCCCCCCGCTCCCTTCCCTTTTAGTCGCCTTCTACGACACGCAGGGAATACGTGGCAAGTATTCTTTCTCCCCTATCCCCAGGGACAACATATATATATATATATATATATATATAAGATGGACAAGTTTTCTTTTAGAAAAGCATGTTTGTTGCGATGGTTCTTCATTCATGCTTCGTGGTTATCAATTTACGCGAGAATTCGAGACAGCGTAATGCATCTTTGTCATGTTGCTTTTGTCGGTGGTAATTAGCTTTATACCCACGTCCACAGGGACTCAAATGCTCAGAAGCAGCTCCCAGTGTATGTATATCTGTGAGAATGATGTTGTCCCAGGAGCATTGAAAGCCAGTGGTGAGGTGGGTGGTAGAGTGATGACAATATCTTCCCACAAAAGTCGTAATTCCATTCAAACACTGAAGGACCTTCAACTGTTCAGGTACGTCTGATGATAACCAGTTCCTCCAGGGATGTCGTCCTCTGTGCCATACTTTCTACATCGTGAACTGGGTACTGGTTTGAGCGGCCGAACTGGGGGAACTTGATACAGAGGCTTTTACAGATGATGGAAAGCTAGATCAAACCTGGAAGGCTAAGTTCGATTTCATTATTCTGAACTAAAGCTGATATCAAAGCATTTAAGACACATGCTAGATTTTGTGTTTAAAGCTTAAGCTTGAAAATTCCAAGGACGTTATGATGGGTAGTATGAGAATTTATGGCCCGAAGTGGTCTCATGGGCTCTGACTCATAGGATGAGGGACAGATTCTGGGGCATGTTGTGAGGCGTGGGTTGCTTCAACCGGAGTCATCTGGTGTCGCTGGATTTCAAAAGGTGACGAGAATTTCTATGTTTTATTAAAAGCTTTATCTCCATTTCTGTGTCCCCCTGGACGCTAGAACTCTATATCTGTTTCCCGTGGACGGTACAACTCTTTATCTTAGTCAGATAACGAAAGAAATGTCAATAATGACTGGAAGTGTAGAGAACTGACAAACCTTTTTCGTGATCTAGTGATCACACAGGATTGTGAGTTCATATGGAGGGAACTCTCGCAAGATCAGAGACGCATCTATGAATTTCGAGAGCTTCATATCAACAACATTACCTCCAAAAGGCTGAATTTTTGGAGGCTGAATATTAATCAATGTGATTATTTGTATACTGGTTAATCCCCATAGATTATGGAAGATAATTGACGGTAATACTCCGTTATTTCCTGAACGAAGACATTGGGAAGCATTAATTCCATTAAGATTTGACCGGAGGGTTAGATAATGTTAATTAGTCCTTCATTATCATCATTCCTGTTATCATCATGGTTTCTAGCGTCATCATTACCATCTTCATCATCATCATCATCATCATCACCATCGTCATCCAGCCTCACCTCCTCCAGCAGCACCTTCAACTTTGTCTTCACGCAGACTTACCCACATTTACCGAGGTTTCCTCAACACGGGTCTTGCTCTAACGCTCTCCACACAACCCGAGTTTTCCCCTGCTTGCTCATGATCTTTCCACAGTAATGAGGGTGTGCGAGGCCGGAGCTTTCTTCTGCTCACTGCCTCCACCTTATCTCCCTGAACCTCTCCCTGCAGAAGGGGGTGCTCAGAAACACCCAGTAGCATTTTAGATCGAGGGGAGAATTTCGCAGTGACTCCCCAACGAGGTTTATGGTTGGGAACACCTTACTGGCGTTTTAGATCAGCGAGGAACTTGCATCATAATGATGGTGAGCTTATGCCAATGAAGAACTCCTCCTCCCCCCAGACGAATTCAGCTGAAGTCGATGATCATAGGCATATTTACTGAACACATCGTCGCCTTCCTGTGTCTGAGAGGTGAAGTCAGCCAGCTCTCTGATAATGGGTGAGACATTCATTTACATCTAAGTATTCTGACGTCATGTGGTCTGTTTCACGCTGTCTGTTTCCTTGGAGACTATATATGCCTACTGACTACATCATGCGATGCTGAATCTATGTGATGCTGTCGACGTTGTGTGGCGCAGTATAATGTTTTCTATACTGGGTTAGACTCCTTCTGTCCTTCAAGATGTTACATGATGCTATCCAACCTTATATGTAATGCCTCTAGATCAGGAGAGCTTGGCAGTGTCCTAAACATCACACAAAAGAAAGACATTTGGTCAATAACAAGACCTTGGAACCCGCCATTGTTATGGGCAATAAAGAATGCAATCAATCTACCATAATAAGAATTTA
Source organism: Panulirus ornatus (assembly GCF_036320965.1). Taxonomy (NCBI): domain Eukaryota; kingdom Metazoa; phylum Arthropoda; class Malacostraca; order Decapoda; family Palinuridae; genus Panulirus; species Panulirus ornatus. The sequence continues at coordinate 13,074,225 of NC_092294.1, read as the reverse complement.
GATGGGAAATTGGTCCATCGAAAAGCCGAGGGAGATAGGCAGGTTAGAGAAAGGATGATTGATGCGATGAGCCTAATGCCAGACCTTGTGAAAGGCCTTTGAGATATCGAAGCCAATAGGAAACTTTCTTTAAAAGTTGTGAGAAACAGATTCAAAGTTATGAGTGAGGAAAGAAAGGTTTTCCGCGGTGGGAAAGCCAGAGGGAGACCCGTAGAATAAGTTACGTCGTGTGTCTGAAGGAGAAATTAATGTTATTCATTCAAACAATGTTTGTTTGTTTACCTGGCACAGGAATTCGTGGATTGTTGCGTGTCTGTTGTGTGTGATATTTATTTATTCATAATCACCTCAGGACTTCCGGAGAGAAAAGATTTCCTACCTTACTCAGGATCTTTTTTTCCAGAGGCTCCTACAGCCCAAGGCTGCGCTACCTCCAGTAGCTGGGATATGTGGACTCACTTGGAGAGAGAGAGAAGGTCTTTGACGAGACCGTAATTTTAATACCGTCTCGCCAAAAGGTGTCTTTTGACGCGTGTTATAACCTCTTGCAGACGGAGCTTGCCCACCAACACCTATTGTCTGATATGAAGGAAAGGAACTCTTATATTTGGAGTAAGATGAAGGTTATACATTTCGATGAAGCTTGGGAAGTACAGTGGTCGTCCGTGATGAATAAGCCCCTCCCCCTCTCTCTTAGTGGTCGTCCGTGATGAATAACGACCCTTGACACTGTGGGGGAATGGAAGCAACGACGCTTGACACTGTGGGAGGATAAAGACTTTGGACCTAAGACAAAGACCCTTATGGCCCCTATTCATAAACATTTTATTTGTCTGTCACTCGAGCTGTGGCTCATCACCAGTGAAAAGCTTCCATCTGGGCTACTTGTGAGTTACTTGATATGAAATGCAGAAAAAACAGCCAATTACGAACACACAGAACCCACTGTACACATAGCCCATCCTTCCTACACACACACACACACACACACACACACACACACACACACACAAAGCCCACCACAGACACACGCACCCTCACACACACACAAACACAGTCCAATGCACACAAAACACACAAAGTTTCCAGTTCACTCAAAATTTACGGCAAATACAGACTTAACCACATCAAAGGAATTCTCGTATATGTATACATATAATCTGTTTCTGTTGAAAGCATTTGGCATAATCTCCCTTGACAAAAGATAACAATTTTATGAATTATTTCACGCTATATGTTTTTTTTTGTTCAAATGATCTCAAATATTACTTTCTCTTTCACATCAGCAAATAGATTTCCGGTGACCAGAGCACAGGGGAAATTTGTAGCTGAACTCAGGATTCAGTGTTGGACACTAGATAAAAGGGATTTTGTGACAGGAACCTGGAGTTAGTGCAGGAAACCGCAAACTGGATTTAATGCGTTATTAAACAAATGAAAAGTCTGGTATACATGACACGGGCCCTGATGATCATGACACGGGCCCTGATGATCATGACACGGGCCTTGATGATCATGACACGGGCCCTGATGATCATGACACGGGCCCTGATGATCATGACACGGGCCCTGATGATCATGACACGGGCCCTGATGATCCTGTAGGTCGGGGATGGTGACTCTAGGATTGTCATAATGATTCCCTATTGCCTCCAGTGACTTACACAATGCCTCCAGAAGAGAGAGTTTTTTTGTAGGGGTAAAAGGTGGCGTCCTTAAGTGTCATTTGATTCCCCCTGGAGTTACTGTGGTTTAAAACTGGTATCTGGTATCTCGGGAGCTACTGTAGGTGAGGTTTGGACCTCTGCAAACTCACCTGATGCTCCCTGGATCCACTGTAGATAAAGGTGGCGCCCCTAGTACTCACCTGATGCTGTTCCTGGAGCCTCTAAGTGAGAGTGGCTTCCCTAAAGACTCCTCCCTTGGTGCTCTTAGAGATACTGAAGGGGAACATGTTGCCCCTAGAGGCTCCCCTGAAACCACTGGAGCTGCTGTAGGCGTGTCGGTGCCCCTGGAGACTCACCTGAAGCCACTGGAGCTGCTGTAGGCATAGCAGTGCCCCTGGAGACTCACCTGAAGCCACTGGAGCTGCTATAGGCATAGCAGTGCCCCTAAGGACTCACCTGAAGCCACTGGAGCTGCTATAGGCATAGCAGTGCCCCTGGGGACTCACCTGATGCCGCCCCTGGAGGTGTTGAAGGCCAGGATGGTTGTGCCTCTCCGCCAGGTGACAGGGCCGTGTGGGAAGGGGACCCGGTCGATGATACATTTTAACTCTATCATGCTGCCGCTGTTGTAGTACTTCTCCTCCACGTCCGTCCCTCTCTCGTCCACCACCCGAGCCCTCGGCTCTGTCGGGGAGAGGGAGACGTGACCACCTGTGGCTGAGGGAAGGGTGGTGACCCCAGATGGCTGAGGAAGAGGTGACCACAGGTAGCTGAGGGAGAGGAAGCATACCAGTCCTCTGGTAGAAAGAATCAGATGGAGAAGTTTGAGGTTGGTGGAGGAGAAGAGGTTTAGCACAGCATCAGAAACAAATGCTCTTACCCAAGACTTGGTCCCTTCAACTAGTGTGATAACGTGACGAAAAGTAAAGTATCAGTGATAGAACCTGCTCACTAAGTCTCCACGACAGTTAGCATATATGTATATATGTATATATATGCATGTATCATGAAATATGATTATATGTAGCAAGATGAATACAAGAAACGAGGCAGAAATCCTACAGCTTACGTCCCAGGGCTGCTGTGCACGGCAAACCTACACAGAAAAGTTTTCAAAGTTTTCGAGAGGCAAGACATAAAGAGGGATATGGCGTCGTAATCTCCTTGTCTGACATGAGCGGATGCACCAAAAGTGTCTTAAATACTGTCTGTTAGACACACTGACGAAAGACAGACGCAAGAGTAAAGTGAATGGGGCACAAAAGGCAATAAATGCCCTTGAACTACTCTCTGGCGTTTTCTAGCCTGATTATGAAACCCTATATAATACTTTGATATTTAGGGAAGAGGTTAGAATGGCTTATAAAATATAATGTGCCATTTAAAGTAAGATATTTATGATAGTCTGACCAACTCACTGAACCTTTACAAGTTAGGAGGATAGTGTTAACTTGAAGTCTGTGTTAGTCTTAAGCTTCTGTGTTAACCCTGAGCCTTTGTGTTAACCTTGAACCTCTGTGTTAACCTTGAGCGTCTGAGTTAACCTTGAACCTCTGTGTTAACCTTGAGCGTCTGAGTTAACCTCAGACCTCCGTGTTAACCTTGAACCTCTGTGTTAACCTTGAGCGTCTGTGTTAACCTCAGACCTCTGTGTTAACCTTGAACCTCTGTGTTAACCTTGAGCGTCTGTGTTAACCTCAGACCTCCGTGTTAACCTTGAACCTCTGTGGTTTGAGTGTATATTTCCTGTGTAATTCTGCTCCTGGTGTCAGGTTTTGAGGAGGAAATTGCGTGGCAAAGTAAGTCTACTCTTGTGCTTATTTTGTGTTGCTGAGGGGGATAAGAATATGTTTATGCTCCTGTATATCTGTTTATGGATGTGTTCTCTTGTGTACGTGTGTGCGCATGTGTAAGTGTTTGCATATGAGTCTTTGTCATTGAAGACAATGTACGTGTATAGATATGGTTGCCTCATGACTTGCTTCCTTCTGTGTATGTGTGTGTGTGTGTGTGTATGTGTGTGTGTGTGTGTGTGTGTGTGTGGTGTGTGTGTGTGTGTGTGTGTGTGTGTGTGTGTGTGTGTGTGTGTGTGGTGTTTAGTAAGTCAGTCTGAGTTCCCATGATCCTCCACTCTCTCATTCAGACATCTACCTACGTTTATATGAGTCATTTCCCTCAGTGGCCCCATGCTACAGTTGAAGCTGGTGTAACAGTCAGTCCTTTGATTAAGGACTATCTATTTTATCTACAGATACCATGAAGTACTTACCTAAACCCTTGTTCAACCTTCAACACAAGTGTTCACATGTACATGTCTTCCCTTTCACAAAAGCCCTTTCAAAAACGGTATGCATCGGCAACGAATTTTTGAAGTTTTGTAACACTGGCATGAACGTTGTCAGGTGAAAAAAAAGAGGGAGGGAAAGAGAGGGGAAAAAAAGTGGAATATGATGGAAAAAACAGAAGGTAGGAGGCGAGTGGATGCGAACGTGGAATAACTCGGAAGTTTACGAACCACAGAGCTGTATGGCCGGCATGTCAAAAGAAGAGAATTTTATAGTTGAGAATAATCGACCCCCAGAGCCTGGCGACGCTCGAATATAACGACAAGTCGTCGTGACACAGAGGCCAGGGGCACGACGAGGCGTGGAGGCTGACGACTTGTGTTGATGACAGTGGGACATCCTGTCGTATCCTGGGGATAAGGGAGTCCTGTCTTGTGTAGGAGGTGCACGAGTCCTGTCTTGTGTAGGAGGTGCACGAGTCCTGTCTTGTGTAGGAGGTGCACGAGTCCTGTCTTGTGTAGGAGGTGCACGAGTCCTGTCTTGTGTAGGAGGTGCACGAGTCCTGTCTTGTGTAGGAGGTGCACGAGTCCTGTCTTGTGTAGGAGGTGCACGAGTCCTGTCGTGTTGTAAGGAGGTACCTGTTGTGTCCTGGAGATGAAGGATATCCTGTCGTGCCTCAGGACAAAAGGAGTTTTGTCGTCTGCTGAAACTGAAGGGACATCTGTCGTGTCTTGAAGCCAAGGGAGTCCTCGCGTACCTTAGGACTAGAGGCGGTCCTGTAGTGTACTTGAACTAAAGGGGGTCCTACTGTGTCCTGGAAGGAAGAGGACCCTGTCGAATCCTGGAAACTAAAGGGGCCCTGGCGAGCCCTGGAACAGTGAGGGTAACGAGGGGAGACTAACCTGTAACGGTGAGGGTAACGTCCAGCACGAGGGGAGGTGTGGTTGCCACCTGGCAACGGTATTCACCATCGTCTTGATTCTGGACGACACCGATCACCAGCTGCCAGCGTTGCCATCCGTCCCCAGTCTCGTGCACCAAGCGATACCTACCGGGTCAGTGGGGAAATGGCAACGCTGAGTCACGTTGTGGAAATAGTGAGTTGATGATGAGTGTGTATGAGGAAGGTGATGATGAGTGTACATGAGGAAGGTGATGATGATGAGTGTGTATGAGGAAGGTGTTGATGATGAGTGTGTATGAGGAAGGTGATGATGATGAGTGTACATGAGGAAGGTGATGATGATGAGTGTGTATGAGGAAGGTGATGATGATGAGTGTGTATGAGGAAGGTGATGATGATGAGTGTGTATGAGGAAGGTGATGATGATGAGTGTACATGAGGAAGGTGATGATGATGAGTGTGTATGAGGAAGGTGATGATGATGAGTGTGTATGAGGAAGGTGATGATGATGAGTGTGTATGAGGAAGGTGATGATGATGAGTGTGTATGAGGAAGGTGATGATGATGAGTGTGTATGAGGAAGGTGATGATGATGAGTGTGTATGAGGAAGGTGATGATGATGAGTGTGTATGAGGAAGGTGATGATGATGAGTGTGTATGAGGAAGGTGATGATGATGAGTGTGTATGAGGAAGGTGATGATGATGAGTGTACATGAGGAAGGTGATGATGATGAGTGTGTATGAGGAAGGTGATGATGATGAGTGTGTATGAGGAAGGTGATGATGAGTGTATATGAGGAAGGTGATGATGATGAGTGTGTATGAGGAAGGTGATGATGAGTGTATATGAGGAAGGTGATGATGATGAGTGTGTATGAGGAAGGTGATGATGATGAGTGTGTATGAGGAAGGTGATGATGAGTGTATATGAGGAAGGTGATGATGATGAGTGTGTATGAGGAAGGTGATGGTGATGAGTGTACATGAGGAAGGTGATGATGATGAGTGTGTATGAGGAAGGTGATGATGATGAGTGTGTATGAGGAAGGTGATGATGATGAGTGTACATGAGGAAGGTGTTGATGATGAGTGTGTATGAGGAAGGTGATGATGATGAGTGTGTATGAGGAAGGTGATGATGATGAGTGTGTATGAGGAAGGTGATGATGATGAGTGTGTATGAGGAAGGTGATGATGAGTGTATATGAGGAAGGTGATGATGATGAGTGTGTATGAGGAAGGTGATGATGATGAGTGTGTATGAGGAAGGTGATGATGATGAGTGTGTATGAGGAAGGTGATGATGAGTGTATATGAGGAAGGTGATGATGATGAGTGTACATGAGGAAGGTGATGATGATGAGTGTGTATGAGGAAGGTGATGATGATGAGTGTGTATGAGGAAGGTGATGATGATGAGTGTACATGAGGAAGGTGTTGATGATGAGTGTGTATGAGGAAGGTGATGATGATGAGTGTGTATGAGGAAGGTGATGGTGATGAGTGTACATGAGGAAGGTGATGATGATGAGTGTGTATGAGGAAGGTGATGATGATGAGTGTGTATGAGGAAGGTGATGATGATGAGTGTACATGAGGAAGGTGTTGATGATGAGTGTGTATGAGGAAGGTGATGATGATGAGTGTGTATGAGGAAGGTGATGGTGATGAGTGTACATGAGGAAGGTGTTGATGATGAGTGTGTATGAGGAAGGTGATGATGATGAGTGTGGATGAGGAAGGTGATGATGATGACGAGCATGCATGAGGGTGATAGTGAGGTGATGTCATGGTAATGAGAAATCCCACACGTCTTAAAAGGACCTTGTTACTCTAGACCTGAGAATACCTCATGATGAGAGATGATTCTTAATTTCCAGTCGACTGGAACAAACATCAGACTAAACCAGGTGTCCACATGGATGCCATGTACTGGGATAGACCACAGCCCTACAGTCCCATGTATTGGGATAGACCATAGCCCTACAGTCCCATGTACTGGGATAGACCATAGCCCTACAGTCCCATGTACTGGGATAGACCATAGCCCCACAGTCCAATGTACTGGGATAGACCATAGCCCCACAGTCCCATGTACTGGGCCGCTCCTCAGCCTCACACTTTAAAATCACTGGTATAGGAAACACGAACTTAAAAAAACTGGTAAAACTTCAATGTGAAAGAAAGTAATGTTCCATCGAGATGATAATAATCAGCAGATATAGAAGGCAGTAGTATCAAAATGGAACACGCACACACACACACACACACACACACACACACACACACACACACACACACACACACGCACACACACACACAGACAGACACGCAAACTGAAGAGGAAGTGTGAAGGAAAAAGTTTCTCTCGTTGTTAATTCTCTCAGACTGGTTAATCAGCTGGGTTATCTGCGGTGGGGGGGTAGGGGGGGGTGAGGGGGGGTCCCCATAGCGGTCGCTCTGGCACGAAGCCAGTGACTTGGTGGCGCGAAATTTTTCCTGACCATCTCCCAAGTGTTGAGGTCCGAAGATGCAATGCCTACAAACTTCCCCTCGTCCACTTTGGTTGAAGTTTGAGTTTTACTTCACCGTGGAAGAAGGGAAGTTGTGCCCCACCTCGTAAGAGGGGGAACTCACTGAATGAGGCGAACTGCCGGAGGAAGTTGTGAGTGGATGGGGAAAACAGAGATGAGTATATGTTCTCAGGTCTACACTGTATAGGAGAGAAAAGTGACCCTGGGACTTGAGAGAGAGGAGAGAGAGAGAGAGAGAGAGAGAGAGAGAGAGAGAGAGAGAGAGAGAGAGAGAGAGAGAGAGAGAGAGAGAGAGCCACCAAGGAAAAGAATTTGTTTAAACTTATTGGATTGGAAGTTTTCCCTTTTTTTTGTATTGCTTTTTGTAGCTAGAGGTGACACTGGGGCTGGGATCAATAGCCTAACAACTGCTGGAGTTGGTTACGTTAGGTTAGGTTAGGTTAGTTAGGTTAGGTTAGGCTTTACTGGTAAATGTCAGAGTAATGTAAGTGACCAGCTGATGGTTTTGATAAACGTCGAAAACTTAAAGATTCATATAAAAAAAATGACATTTACTCTGCAGTAGCCATGATATGAGAGACTTTTCAAAATCTGCTTTGAGAAAAAGTTATTTCGACAATTACTGCTTTGTGTAACAGATCATTGAATTAACTTTGAAAATCGATGTAGAATATTCATATCACGGTCGTGTGAAGTGATTGGTTTACGAGACAACAACAGAACTACTTTTGTCAACACAGTCTTTCACATGAAACAGTCGTTAGCTGCATCACAGATTACATGGAAAAAAAAACTTGAGGAATTTTGAGTTCTGTAATCAGTGACATCAAAGAGGTACCTGGTTCACTTTGTGTACAAATCACCCGAGGTTTCTTATATATCATACTTTCTATTTCCTCTGTATTCATCAGCTGGCGTTCGTCTGTTCTCCGAAAACTTCGAAATGGCTTAATTTTTTTCTGTTTTTTCCTTCGGCTTTGTGCCAAATGAGCGTTTGATGATGGGCCATTTTTTTTGTTCAAATGCATCTCCAGGGGCTGGAGGTGGAGGAGGAGGAGGAGGAGGCTCCTTGCTGGCTGTGTGATTCACGCCATCATAACTCTCTACAGAGGAGTTCCTACTTATGAGGGACGCATTTATTTTTTTTGGAGGGGTGGGGCTGGGTTATGAGGGATATTTCTCATGGTGGATCTTATTTATGCCAGAAGTTCCGCAACTTCGACACTTTAAGCGTATGAGGCGACCATGGCTCATATATATGGCTTCAGCTGTGAGGAAAGGCTTGCCAGGACCACGCACGGATCTGCATAACCCGTGTCTTAAAAGTCTTGGATTCCGTGGCATTAGAATCCCCTCCTGTGTGAAGCTGGTTTTCTGAGTCTCTTCTTGATTCCCGTTTGTGGCGATATCTTGTGCATTCGTGGCGATATCTTGTGCATTCGTGCCGATATCTTGTGCATTTGTGGCGATATCTTATGCATTCGTGGCGATATCTTGTGCATTTGTGGCGATATCTTATGCATTCGTGGCGATATCTTGTGCATTTGTGGCGATATCTTATGCATTCGTGGCGATATCTTGTGCATTCGTGGCGATATCTTGTGCATTTGTGGCGATATCTTATGCATTCGTGGCGATATCTTGTGCATTCATGGCGATATCTTGTGCATTTGTGGCGATATCTTGTGCATTTGTGGCGATATCTTGTGCATTCGTGGCGATATCTTGTGCATTTGTGGCGATATCTTGTGCATTTGTGGCGATATCTTGTGCATTTGTGGCGATATGTTGCGTATTTGTGCCGACTTCTTGCGTATTTGTGTCGATACTCGCGTATCTTCAGGTTTCCTCCCTTCTTGACTTCCTCCCTCCTTCCTTGATCCTATCCTTCCCTCCCTGAGTCCCTCCCTGTCCACACCCTCCTTCCTTCATGCCATTCCTCCCTCCCTACCTCCCAGACTCCATCTCTCCCTCACTGACCCATTCCCTTAATTACTGGTGCCCCTCTGTCTTCCTCCTTGACCCCTCTCCCTCCCTTCCTGACCCCAACCCCTCCCCTTCCCTTCCTGACCCCTCCCCTCTCACTCCCTTCCTGACCCTAACCCCTCTCCTTCTCTCCCTGACTCCCCTCTCCTTCCCTTCTTGACCCTGACCCCTCTCCTTCTCTCCCTGACTCCCCTCTCCCTCTCTCCCTGACCCTCTCCTTCTCTCCCTGACCCCCTACCACTGATTCCTCTCACCTGTCGTCCTTCACGTATGTGTGTGTGTCCCACGTGAGCAGCTCCAACACTTCGTCCACCTTCCTCATCCACGACACCTGCAGAATACAATAGATGCTGTTGGTGGCGAGACTGCAAAATACAATTGTTGTTGAAAGTGATGAACCTGTAAAATACAGTAGATGATGTTGTTGGTTAGCCTGCAGAATACAGCAGATGTAGTATTTTGCTGCATCTGCAAAATCCAGGAGCTACTCTCATTGGAAAACATAAAGATTGGATACAGTAGTTGATATTAATAAACCTGCCAATTGTATCTATTGTTGGTGGTACTAAAGCTGCAAAATACATTAGTTGGTGTTGGTGATGCAGCTGCATAATACAGTAAATGCTGTTCCTGGTGAAAATGTAAAATACAGATACTGTGGTTGTGGTGGTCGTGGTGGTTGTGGTAGTTGTGGTGGTTGTGGTAGTTGTGGTGGTTGTGGTAGTTGTGGTGGTTGTGGTGGCATGAGTTGAAAAACCTAAGGAAACATTTCTTAACTTTCTCATGTGTTGTGTGTCTTTATGTTGTCTTAAGGCACATAACGAACTGTCTTATATGTTTCATTCCTCATGAAAAACGACAAAAGAATCTATCGTTTTTAATGGATTATTCTGTACAGAATATATATATATATATATATATATATATATATATATATATATATATATATATATATATATATATATATATATATATATATATATATATATATATATATATCGTGAGGAATAAGTCATCTTCGGCAATGATGTATCATCGTCATGGGCGGAAAAGAGCAGTGTGATGCCAAGGACGTCCTTGCTGTGAAGGAGTCCATTATTTCCTTGCTCTCACGTGGAGTGCAGCCTCGATGCTTCAGAAATCCCATAAAAACGGTCGTGAGATTGTAAATGAGTAATGAAGACACCGAAGTAGACATATTACTGGTAATTATGATCCATAACGCACCTTAAATGGCTGAGAAATTGGTGTAGAAAGGGGCCAAATAATTTCACTTAAACCCTCGTACTCCAGACTTCTCCACGAACACCTGATGATACAATGTTGTCGTTCTTGTTAAGGGAGAAATATTCTACATCCGTAATGTCTTTTATCCCACAGTAAATGGTTCCCAGCCTGCCTCCTTCTCTCCATTTATAAGGACATAAGTACTTGTTAAGGTTCGGCCGGCCTCTGGTAAGTGCTTGAGGGAGAGGGAGAGGGAGAGGAGAGGTGGGTTAAAGAGATGGACTTTGACGACGAGCAGGTGGAAGTGGCTCCCTTTGTGAGTCAGGATCCCTGAGTTTGAAGCTCCCTATGTGAGCAGAGATCCCTGTGGGCTTGAAACTACCTTTGTGAGCAGAGGAGCCTTAGGGTTTTTGAAGCTCCCTCCCTTCGTGAGTAAAAAGATCCCTGTGTTTCAAGCTCCCTGTGTAATGCGAGAATCCCCGGATTTAAACCTCCCTGTGTGATTAGAATCCCTGGGTTTGACACTCCCTTTGTGGCGAGGATCTCTGGCTTCGAGGCTCCATGTTTGGGGAAGGATTCCTGGGTCTGACACTCCCTGTGTGGGCAGAGATCAGTGGGATTGGAAACTCCCTGTGTGGGTTCTAGGTCTTCTGTGTGATAAGACTCCCTTAATCTGAATCTCCCTGTTTGGGCAAGAATCCCTCGGGTTTGAATCTCCCTGAGTGAACCTTGTGCTCCTATCTTAGTATCGTAAACTAAGTCAAGAAATTCTAAAAAAAAAAAAAATACATTGTCGCATAAAACCTAATATGAAAACATCTTATTGTGAAAGAATTTTGGAACGATATTCACAGAGTCTTCTTCGATCTTTGGCACTTATCTCAGAGAGAATATTGAATATTTCTAGGCTCCTTCACCCCTACTCCACCACCGTAATTGCCACTCTATACAGAGCCTGACGAGGTGGTCTCTCTGAGGGTCCTGCAGGACTACAGTCTCTAACCCTCTAATGATATACATTATCACATCAAACATCACCAGCTGGATTTGGTTCTGTCATCTTTTCAGTCTAATCTAAACTGACGTATCATTTCTTTTCTCCCATTCTGTCTCTATCTGTGTATCTATCCTTCATCTCTCTGGTTCTTTCTTACCAAAAATCGTAACATAGTCCACTGGCATAAGTGAAGGAAGAAATTGCTGGCCACAGAAATGATGATGTCGGTTGAGTGCCTCTCCTTTTGGTCTTGTGGCACATGACGTCAGTGCTATACACTTGTGTCACACACACACACACACACACACACACACACACACACACACACACACACACACACAGGCCAGTAAGCCATTATACCCAGATGTATATATACTCTAGTCATTGTATTCCTCTAATATCTTGGGATTTCAGAGTTCAGTTGTTTGTTCGGATAAGTGATTCGTAGAGTTTTACCAACTGCATCTCAAGGATGTGGATTCGTATCCCACAGCGCCAGACTCTGAGAGCTGGGCGGCTTTAAAAAAAGACTCAAGAAACAAAGGGTCGTACCGTCGTGCTCAAGGGTCGTACCGTCGTGCTCAAGGGTCGTACCGTCGTGCTCAAGGGTCATACCGTCGTGCTCAAGGGTCGTACCGTCGTGTTCAAGGATCGTACCGTCGTGCTCAAGGGTCGTACTGTCGTGTTCAAGGATCGTACCGTCGTGCTCAAGGGTCGTACCGTCGTGCTCAAGGGTCGTACCGTCGTGCTCAAGGGTCGTACCGTCGTGCTCAAGGGTCGTACCGTCGTGCTCAAGGGTCGTACCGTCGTGTTTAAGATTCTGAGGTGAGGGTCGGGCACGAAATATTCTACAATGAAATGTATTACGACGTCGGTATTGATAACCTGTCTGTCTTGATGTTCACAAAGGTCGTGACCTTCCCGGAAGTGGCAAGTGTTTAAAGTCATGACCTTCCAGAGAGTTGAAGCCCTCCTTCAGGAGACTGTGACCTTCCTGGGGGTCAACATGACCATCAGACTGTGACCTTCCTGGGGGTCAACATGACTATCCTCTGATGTTTTCCAAACATTTCTCTATCTGTTTACCTCCGTATTCATATATATACCTAGGTACCTTCATAAATGTTTCCCTCTCTTGCTATGTTGAAAATTTTCCCCTTATCTCGACTTAACATGGCTTAGCATAACCCCTGGCCATCATCTCTTCCTCATATTAAACTTTTCCTCCTCGTCCAAACGTAAGTTTTATGACTGGAAAACATTTCTATTTCCACACGAGTCTTTAGAAATGCAGGGCCCTGTGTGGCTCATATCGCCCACCTTCGCATGTTTCCATCAGGAATGCTGAGATGGTAATAAGATTGGAGAGAGAAAGTCATGTTCAGCTGAGAAAACACATGGATCTGAGTGTATGTTCAGACCAGACGTCTCACATGTGATCTTATGTGTGGATCTGAGTGTATGTTCAGACCAGACGTCTCATATGTGATCTTATGTGTGGATCTGAGTGTATGTTCAGACCTGACGTCTCACATGTGATATTATGTGTGGATCTGAGTGTATGTTCAGACCTGACGTCTTATCAGTGAGCAAGTGTGCTGATGTGCCACGTCTCCTACCGCCATGTTCGTTTCTAACGAGGAATTTTGATTGTATGGAGGAACTTTGGCCAGAGGTCAACACCTGGCCTCTCGACCTCTCATAAGGACGCATTAGGTAGTTTCACCATTGATTTCCCCTCACCCCATCCCCTCCTGCTCGTCCTCAAGTCGTTTCACACTAATGACCTTCCCAACGTGGGTCATTTGGGCACAGATACAGCGAGTTCTCGCTTTAATTTCTCTTTTGTCGCCTCGTCTGATCTCCATTGGAAGAAAAAAAAAATGCTTTTTGTTTTTTTTCCCTCACTCGATCCGCGTAGATTATAAAAGATAATTCCCCACTAACTATCCATGCGTCATTCTAGTTGTATCTAGGTTGTGAATACTCCAGTCCTACAACATGACGGGAATAATACTCTAGATGTACTCTATGGACAGTTTGATCTCTACCCAGATAAAATGGTCGAACATGAAAGGATCAATTTGAGAGCTAAGAGACCAGCTGAAGTTCAGGGGACGAGCTGAGTACTTAGAGACCATTTGAAACCCAAAAGACCATCAGTGGGACTTAAGAAATCAGGAGATAAGATTCCAGATCCTGCTTAAAACAACTCTTATCCCATCAATTCATGGGATCCGATCGTCTATACTATTTTCGATTTCATTTTGTTTCGTTCGTGGCATTGTATCCCTTCATACTTGTCTGATGTATACATCAATTCTGCTTTACAGTTATTCAAAGATATAACAGTCATTTACAGGCCAGATGCGTGCCACTTTAGGAAGCTATTAATATTCGACAATACACGAAACGCTGGGGCTTCATATCACGAAAGAGCAATATGGCTCAGAACTCGACAATTTGAGGCATTAGCATGCATGTCAATATAGAGTTTAATGCTCGGGAATTTGAGAGATATTAACTCTAAATTGAGACAGCCTCGTAATTCTTGTTGATTCACATTTCTAGTATTACTAGAATTGTTGTCAAACAAGTAGATGGTCTGGATAATATTTTCTAGCAAAGTGTATTTGCTGGTAGATTAATTTGCATATGTGAGGTAAAACACCTCAGTAGAAATGATCATATATGACAACATGAGATTCTTTCTCTAAACACTTGATGCCTGATATGTTTTTGACACTGTCGTATGAGCTATGGAATCTTAATTCATTGTATTAAACGAATTAAAGGAATATAACAGCTTCATTGAACTTGACCTGAGTTATGGAATCTCAATTCATTGTATTAAACGAATTAAAGGAATATAACAGCTTCATTGAACTTGACCTGAGGGAGGACATGTTAGATCAAAGGTTTTGTGCCTCATTTCCCCCCATGACCCTGACCGCCATGAGGGTTCAAAGGTCAAACTGAGCTAGACTGATGTTTATTTCAGGTCGTGTAGAGGACGTTGTCATGGTTGAAATTAGTGTATGTATCTCTCAGAGGGGCCGAAACCCCTGTGGTTCACTTCTTTATCTAGTTATCTATCAATCTATTTATCTATTCATCTATCTACGTTTAGAAACTTATAAAGATAATACAGTTGAAATAACGTATATAGATAGATAGATAGATAGACAGACAGGTCGATAGAGCGATGGATAGATAGATGAGGATTTAGAAGCATCGGTTCAGGAAACTGCTGACGACACATCCCTCCACTTCATCACCATCTGTTCCATGACTTATCCCACCAGCTGTGCTAACACAACAACCCAGAAGAAAATGATAAAGGGGGCAAAAAAAAAAGAAGGAAAATGGAAATGCCCTCAACTCCACAAACTGTTGGTGAAGACATAGAGGATCAGGTTAACTCTTGGGACGAGAAGGGTGAGCAAAATTGAGTCGTATTTCCTTTGCGCTTTTGTTGGGTCTTTTGGGTAGTAATGCCTTTGTTTCACGTGTGTGTGTGTGTGTGTGTGTGTGTTTGCCTAAAGCATCACATTGCTCCCGTTGAGCTGATGTCTCGTGAAACCAGGAAGTTTCCGGTTCTCGTCAAAATAGGGATCTGCTACGTTATGCCAACACTCTGAAAATGGTTTGGGAAAGTGATATCCCGATCTCTACAGATCCCGCAGCGATGTCTACATTTTCCAGAACATTTCTAGTCTGTGGATGTAGTTTTTGCTGGCCAGGTTTGATCTCTTTGTTGCTCTATTTCTCTCTATGTACTTCCTATCTCTTGTATTTTCATTCATCACCTCCAAAATTCTCAAAAACATAACACTTTCAGTAACATCAATCGAAAGCTTAATTGTTTACATTGAAAATATCAAGCTAAGCTTAACCGTCCTCGCCAACACTGCACATTTTTCCGACTTTCTGACTAGTTCTAAAAAGACTTATAGTTTGTCCTTCATGGCTCTGACAGATGTATCAAAAGACATGTGAGCTTTATACTCTATGGCCTCAATGCCTGGTTGCTATACTGGATAAAAAAAAAAACAACCTTTTCTTTTCAAGAATCAGTGTTCTCAGATATAGCCAGACAACATTTATTAAAATTCCTTCGTTCTCTTCTTTTTTCACTGGTCGTATCACAGTAATTTCATTTTCATTCCATGCATCCTACTATGCATGTAAATTTCTTTTGGCCGACCGACAATACAGAACAGCATTTTCCTCTGGTAACCAAGCGTGGACACAGGATCTGATGTCTTCCTTTATCTTCCTTCGAACTCCTCTAACTTCATGTAATACGTGTCTGTTGCCTCCCCTTCCTCAAAGGGATAAGAACCTCTTTCCGACATCAACCTTTCCTATGAGAGGCGCCAACTCTAACTTCAAGATCTTTAAGAGTATCGGATCCCATTACTAAGATATGTCTCGATGCTCGGATCCCATTGCCAGGTTGTTTGAGATATCACATCCTTACACTTATAACTCAATATTTTCTATACTTTCCCAAAGGAAGTCGAAAGGGATAAAATGCCTAACTAACTGCAGTTACAAGATCCAATGCTGTTCATACTGTATCTATAGATGTCTTCGATCAAACAAACTAGTATTTTTCATCTTTTGTTTAAGGTTCAAGACGAGAGAGTGAGTTATGTTGTCCTTTGTGTAACATTTATTTTGTAAGGACCCGAGTTACTCTGATGATTCATTGCTCTCGTACAGGAATACTTTTATATCTACCCGTTGAAAGAGAGTTTATGGGCTGTTTTCCACTGACTCGAATTCTTGTTTTGAAATGGAGATACATCGTCCTTGGGATGAGGACAAAGATAAACACCTTATTCAGTAATCTAGAGGGCGTCCCACAGCTTTACCAGAAGGCCAGCTCACCACCTAGAACAAGATTGTCCCCTTGTTGTGTCCCAGAAACAAGGTCACGACCCTTTTATGGCTCAAGAGCAAGGTCTCCCTTGTCATAAACCATGAGGAAGTCTAGTGCAATGACCCAGGGTCATAACCATTACTATTAATGACCTGGGAAGGTAATTATCCCCCGTTGTTACGACCCAGGGCCAATGTCCTCGTTGCGTCATGACCCCCGTGTTTAGGGTAGGGTCAACCACTGAATCTGTCTGTCCGGTCTCATGACTACCATGGCATCAACTGCTGTGGGAAAAAGCCAAGTGTCATGTCCTCCCGCTTGTTGCATTATGACAGTGTCATTTGCATAAACTGATGTGATTGGATCCGCGGTGCACCAATAGTGACAATCATTTTCGACATTCTTTTTGGTTCTAATATATTTCGAAAATGTTTTGAAACGGCTTTTTACTATGCCTGATATCTGATAGAGGGATGAGGTAGAGGCCAATGCTTCGTCGGATATTGAAGGTTTTAGTAGCGTGTTATAGCTGTGTATATGACAGCTATAACAAGACATGACACTTCCACGTTTTTTTCCTTATGACATATTTTACGGCCAGGACTGAACGTTGTAGGAGAGAACCCGCATACTGTTCTCCCTCTAGTGACACGCTCGTTTTCGTTTATGGCCAAACCCTCTCATTATCATACCTACGTATGTGTTTGTTTATCTCTTGATTTCATTCAGGCGACGTGGGAAACAAAAAAAATATTGGGGTTGGATTGCATAACAGGATCAGAGGTCGAGTTACAATGGGTCATAACCATTTTACGATGTTTTGATGACCATTTTTATGAGATATGGGAAAACTGAGGTATTCAACACGGAGTCAAATTGCAGGAACAAATTCTACAATACTTGCTTATCAATTCAGATGAACCTGACTTAGACACGACGAACTGATTATAAAGATTAATTAATCAATAGTTTTTTTCTCGTATCTGGAAGTTCATCTTGAAATAACTTTAAATGAGTTACAAGTGTATTCGAGTGTGTGTATTTAGCAAGAAGTTTATTCTGGTAGCGTTTGGTATATGAGAGAGTCTATGATGATGCATATTCAAAGTAGCTTAAATAGACCAGATACAACTTTATCTTGAACACCTGAAGAAGGTGTTCAAGATTGTTCTGTTGTTACTTATGACTCAATGGGTCTTTAATGACCCTAGCGATCAATTGGCCCTAAAAACCTCAACTAACCAGACGACGAATAGGTTCTCCTGGAACTGATAGTTAGGCGCCTGGAAAGAAAGTGTCATTCAGTATCGTCCAGTTCCAGGAAGTTTAATGAAGAGATAAAGAGAAGTTGCGATTTTTTCTTTTCTCACTTACCGATTCGTTGACCAGGTCATGCACAGTACAGTCCAGCGTAGCAGTGGACCCCAGGAAGACCTCCCTGCTGGTGTTGGTGAGGGCGAAGTGTGGCTCGGGCGCCTCCTCCATGTGGTGGTGTGTGTGGTGGGTGTGGTCGTAGTGCGCCTCAGACACACTGACGAAGCGCTGGGTGTTGGCTGGCATCGGCAGCAGCTTGCTGGAGAGGGAAGAGACACCCAGCTCCCCACCCTTGACCTCTCCTGTAGAAGGGCATGAAGGAGATGATTTTGCTTTAGTTAAGTCACTCCTGCAGAAGGGATGTATCAAAGGATGATGATATCTTAGTTTACCATCTTTTCTAAAGCCTATCCTTATTAATTCATTGCACTGCACAAGGGTGAAACAGGTCCTTGAATGATGCAAAGGATAGAACAACCAGCTTCCATAAGAAGGAGCCAAGGAAATCCTTGTTTGAATAGATATAAAGGAAGACTTTTATATTATCAGAGTAGTAAAGAAATGCATGATCAGAGTAGTAGAGAAATGCATTAAACTGAAAAAGGAAACTCTGTAATCTATTAGTATACAGAAGTTTGAAAATGTTGAGTGATGGAGGAATTAGTTCAAGAGATGGAGCTCCACGAGTGTAGAACTCCTCCTACCAATACAGTACAAAGGCAGACAGACAGACAACTGGAAGGAGAGAGAGAGAGAGAGAGAGAGAGAGAGAGAGAGAGAGAGAGAGAGAGAGAGAGAGAGAGAGAGAGAGAGAGAGAGAGAGAGACTTTCGCCCTTAGAAAAGAAAAATATTTTTTGTTCAGTCTGTGCTCGAGGACACCTTCGCCAGATATTACCGCGTAAAGGAAGATTGCTTGTCTGGTGTGAGATGAAGGCAACTCTTCCCCATAAAGGATAGTGAGAGAAAACGGGTGGATGGTGTTCACTATCACCCTACTAAACCTTGCGGAGTGGGAGAACACAGGGAAATAGAGTTTCACTATCACCCTATTAAACCTTGATTGACTTTTCACCATCATAAATTGGATTGATGGAAATTGGTGAGAGGAAATCCACTCCATCTAAACGGAGCAAGGAACTGATGAGGGATGATAGATCCTTCGTTCTCAATGATCGTAGTGACCTTTGCTGACGTTTGCAATGAGAAATGGGAGACATCCTTCCCAGGGTCCTACCTGTAGTTACGAGGAGCAAGATAAGCAGGCTCAGCAATCCTGAGGTGGTGGTCATCTCTTCCTGAAAGATAAAAGAGAAAATACAAACGTCAGCGACTTCTAAGAGAGAGAGAGGAGAGAGAGAGAGGAGTCTCTCTCTCTCTCTCTCTCTCACGGACGGTGAGGAAAACTGGCTTTGTGAGGGTTGGATGACGGGATGAGGGACGGGTGGGAGTGACAGACGTTCAGGGTGGACGGAACGGAAGGAGAGAGAGAGAGAGAGAGAGAGAGAGAGAGAGAGAGAGAGAGAGAGAGAGAGTGAGAGAGAGAGAGAGAGTGTTCCAAGTTCACAATGCTATTCCAAACACACCCTTGGATCATAAGATAGTGATTTAGACGAATATACAAAAGCAAAGTAGTTTTTCTAGATATCTAGAAACTGTGATGGATAATGTATGGAATAGATAAAAGGGAAAACTAGACAAATATTCACAATAGACCTCAAGATACTTTCCTCACTCATGGTTTAATTATTTGCGTCATCATTACATACATTCGTTTATTTGAGATGATAACCCTTGCTTCCACATTGTTACTCACAACCATGAATACAAAGCTCACAATCTACGGTAACTACATCACATTTCCCCTCTCAAGTAACCCAGTCACCAGCCAGCTTCAAGTCACAACAGTGGAGTCACCAGAGGGCAATGTGGCACCGGATAAAATCCTGATAAGAGATTGACTTTAAGTGATTCTGTCTCGTCGTCCTTCAACTTTGAACTTCACAGTGGTAAAACACTCAGTGGCAAGCTGGTGGATGAAACCATAAGTGGGATTTGATTCTATGAATGAATTACGAGTGACTCTGCCATTTCTAAGAGAGAGAAAACGAAATAGGGGATAACAGAAGACACAGCTGCATCCTAGTCCGGCAAAGTGTTTACGAAGTCTGTCCACATATACCCTCCTTGCTAGGCTCAAGTGGTCTACCAGGTCCTCCATACGTGCTCGACCAAGGTCCTCTTGTGTCCTGGTGGAGCCCAAGTGGTCTACCAGGTCCTCCATACGTACTCGACCAAGGTCCTCTTGTGTCCTGGTGGAGCCCAAGTGATCTACCAGGTCCTCCATAAATACTCGACCAGGCTCCTCTTGTGTCCTGGTGGAGCCCAAGTGATCTAGCAAGTCGCAGAAACATTCTCAAAGTAGGTCGTCGCGTCTTCGCGTCGCGCGTCGGGATGGGGGCCCATATTTAGCGGTCCTCTGACATCCCAGACAGGAATAGACATCTGGGTTTTATATATGAGAGTCCCAGGGACACTCCTTTCTTTCTACACTTCTGTCCCTTCTGTTGGCGTCCACTTTCTTGCCTGAATAGCCCAGGGCTTCACTATTGATGTTCTTTCTTGCCTATCCAGGTCACTGTGGTACACTTTAGCCTAATCTGCATTTAGCAAAATACATCTGAAACTTAGACTTTTTCTAAATTTTATAAGATCTTTACTGATGTGCCGTATTGCGTTGCTAAGACGTGGGAACATATGGGAAGGATACACTATAGAGGACCTGATGGTCTATGACCAGGTTATCTGCTGGAGGACAGTACATGGGAAGGTCAGATAACACAAGGCCTAATGGTCCACGACCAGGTTATCTGCTGGAGGACAGTACATGGGAAGGACAGATAACACAAGACCTGATGGTCTACGACCAGGTTATCTGCTGGAGGACAGTACATGGGAAGGACAGATAACACAAGACCTGATGGTCTATGATCAGGTTATCTGCTGGAGGACAGTACATGGGAAGGACAGATAACACAAGACCTGATGGTCTGTGACCAGGTTATCTGCTGGAGGACAGTATATGGGAAGGACAGATAACACAAGACCTGATGGTCTATGATCAGGTTATCTGCTGGAGGACAGTACATGGGAAGGACAGATAACACAAGACCTGATGGTCTGTGACCAGGTTATCTGCTGGAGGACAACAGAGACAGTCTTCCTCTAGCCAAGACGTGCCTCACTGTGGACCCATGGTGAGGCCTCGTGTCTTCCTCATGGTAAGGCTGCCCTCAGTGTTAACGTGTGGTGTCGTCAATACACCTCCAGGAGCGGAGTCTGTATCATGCACACATTAATCTCCGTCTCTTCCTTGGCCTCGGGAGTTGGTCTTGTATCTTTTACCTCTGGTCTGTTGCTCCCTCCCTTGTGTGTGTGTGTGTGTGTGTTGTTGTTGTTGTTGTTGTTGTGATAACTATTTGTACTTTATATGCACGTACCTACCTGTTATTGTATGTATTTCTGGCAGAATCGTTTTGTTTTTTCAAGTCTTTTTGAGACGAAAACAAAACAATGTCAATTCACCTTTTGAAGATCATTGTTAAAAACAAATGTAATTCGACTACCACAGTAACAAGTCTCTTTAACTTTCATGATGATACAGAAAACGGGAAATGATATTCAGGACTCACAGTTCGTTGTGACCCGGAACCATCCAGGTCAGAGGTCAAGTCTGTATATTATCGCCATTAATGCCATGGTTATCACATCAGATTATCATAGAAATTCAAAAGGGATAATCATAGTATTGTTCTCAGTTTATGAGTCTTTCATAATGGTGTATTGTTTACTAGTTATGAGATTATGCAAATGAAGAACAAGTGATACAAGGAGTTTTCACGGTCGAGTATTTTGGTGACGCTAAATCATCAACTCACAAAAAATACAAATTTATGTACGTGGAACTTAACCCCTCGCCAATTAATCTGTTCACCTGGGTGTCTGATATTGACTGACGTAATTGCATTTCCTTTTTTTTTTTGTTTTCTTTTCAGAACCGAGAATATATTGCCGAAGTTTACAGAATACAGTAGAGATCAGGTGCATCTTATACACACTTCCTGTAATTTGCTGTACCAATGACAGGGCTTAAATTTGTACCCTGATCAAACGTATTGTTAGAGAAGGTCGTGTGTTGTGGTCTGAATATAAATAGGATCCTTGGCTATATAGAATTGTACTTCGTATCTAACAAAATGTGGGTTATAGTTTTATAACTGTCTTATACATACATTTTGACACAAACACACAAAAGAAAAAAAGACAGACAGACAGACAGACAGACAGACAGACAGACAGACACACACACACACACACACACACACACACACACACACACACACACACACACAAACACACTGAGTTGTTCATCAGGGAATGAAACAATCAGTGTAATGCAAAATTGAAAGCTGATAAATTGGACCTTCCTCCTGCAGGTGTTATAATATGACTGCGTTATATCTCTAGCGACAAGGGATCCAAGACTATTCTCAAATAACACACTATACGTTCAGGGAGTTCTAACCTGATCCTAGCATCACTATCCAACTCATCATACATCACTACACAGTCTGGTTGTGAAGATAAAGTCCCCAAAACCTTATTTTTTCTGCTTCCCCACACAGTCTGGTAACATAGACACACCCCCACACACCTCCACCATCTCTATACAAACACACGCAGGAATCTAAGTCTTGTGAGGAACGACCCAGCTGTTAATACAAGCACAATGCATGTTCGTCTGAAGGCCCCACAGAGAGAGATTGTGTCATCTCACAAGCACAAGTCTCACAGAAAATAAATGTTGGGTTCTCTCAGTAAATGAGACGTGGAGGATTTTGGTCGTAAATCTTATCTAACCACTTGATCAAGACGGTACGACCCTTGAGCACGACGGTACGACCCTTGAGCACGACGGTACGACCCTTGAGCACGACGGTACGACACTTGAGCACGACGGTGCGACCCTTGAGACGACGGTACGACCCTTGAGACGACGGTACGACACTTGAGCATGAAGGTTCGACACGAGCACGACGGTACGACACGAGCACGACGGTACGACCTTTGAGCACGACGGAACGACTCTTTAGCATGATCTTGTAGTGTTTGGGCATGTTGGTATACGCAGTCCATTAAGGTTTCGGACAAAGGCAAGATATTATGCCTCAGGGTCGAACCGTCGTGTTCTAGGCGTCGTATCATCGTGTTCTAGCGTTCTACCGTCGTGTTCTAAGGTCGTACCGTCGTGCTCTAGCGTTCTACCGTCATGTTCTAAGGTCGTACAGTCGTGTTCTAGCGTTGTACCGTCATATTCTAGGATCGTAGCGTCATGGTCAAGTGTCGTACCATCGTGATGGAGGTGTTAATAACCAACTTATTGTCGATGATTCAAATTACCATTTTCTTACTGGTTTATGGGAATTTCACTTTGCCATTTGCATCACCAAGTGCTCAAGAGAAGAGTACACTGCAACACAGGGCTCAGGGTTAGCTGGTCACGGGGGACGCTATGCATGCACAATTACATTTAAATGACATTTAATCTTAATTAATGGCATCGTTCCTCATGGCAATAAAACTCAGGTTAATAACGTTCCATTAAAGCAGTAATTTATGAAAAACGTTCACCATTAAACGTTTAATAAAGCATTTGATAACGGATAACGACTATGGCCTTTGCCTTTACCACGTGAATAGTTATGATACTGATAATAGTGATGATGATGATGATAATGATAATAATAATAGTTAATGATAATCATAATAGTAGTAATAACAATGATAATAATAATGACCATTTCGATGCATATGTGTCATTGAGAAAAGACTGTCTTGGGACGCCCTGGGTAGAGCGCATAGGTTCGAATCCTGGTTGCGGCAGTCGGTCCACTGTCAACCCTGCTGTTCATCTACCCCTAGGGGTTGGTCGATAAAATGGGTACCTGGCTCAGGCTAGGGTATGTATACATTGCTTTAATAAGATGGACTTGATCACGGCCTCAGCTGCCCGTGCTGTCTCAGCCAACATAAAAAGATTACATCTCCGTAAGTGCCTTTGGACCCGACTGTTGAAGGCGGAGTTGTAGGAAGAGGAGAAGACGGAAGAAGGAGGTATCATAACGGCTAATCCTCGTATGGTTAGCGTCCATACAGAAACTATGGGAAACAGCAGCCACGCAGAAAAGGGAGGAGTGAGTAGTCTCAACATCGGTGTAAGAGCGAAGAGAGTTAGAGGTTGAAGAAGAGAGAAAGGAGAGTAGCAAGACAGAGAGCACTGAGGAACACCAATGCTGAAGTCGTTCTGTCTTTTACTGCAGTGGACTGAGTAGAGAGGAGGCTATGCATCTGAAAGCAGACGGAAGCAGAGAAAGCAGAAGGAGGAACTTTACGAAGGAAAGACTTATGCCACAACCCGTCAGACGGTACGAGATGTCGGAAACCCCGACAAGAGATTTACCCAAAATTCTTGAGGGATTAGGACAGACATCATGTTCTCTCTCTCTCTCTCTCTCTCTCTCTCTCTCTCTCTCTCTCTCTCTCTCTCTCTCTCTCTCTCTCTCTCTCTCTCGCTGGTGTAGTTTCGTAAAATCCTTACACATATAGACGTTATAACTAAGAGATCCATTGTTGAACAAGACACACCTCTCTTTCCTTTACACTTGCTTCTCCGAGCCTCACTTATAAGATCCTACACAAACAGGTGCCCGAGTCTCGGTTCTGTATTTTCTTGTCTTTATGTAAAGAAAGTGAAATGACTCAGGTTTGCTGGATGGTTACAAGAAGCAATGCATTTGTAAACTCAATGGAAACAACAATGAAAAGGTACATATGAACACGTGGTGTGTGTATATATATATATATATGGAGAGAGGTGGGTGATTATTGGTGCATATGCACCTGGGCATGAGAAGAAAGATCATGAGAGGCAAGTGTTTTGGGAGCAGCTGAATGAGTGTGTTAGCGGTTTTGATGCACGAGACCGGGTTATAGTGATGGGTGATTTGAATGCAAAGGTGAGTAATGTGGCAGTTGAGGGAATAATTGGTATGCATGGGGTGTTCAGTGTTGTAAATGGAAATGGTGAAGAGCTTGTAGATTTATGTGCTGAAAAAGGATTGATGATTGGGAATACCTGGTTTAAAAAGCGAGATATACATAAGTATACTTATGTAAGTAGGAGAGATGGCCAGAGAGCGTTATTGGATTACGTGTTAATTGACAGGCGTGCGAAAGAGAGACTTTTGGATGTTAATGTGCTGAGAGGTGCAACTGGAGGGATGTCTGATCATTATCTTGTGGAGGCTAAGGTGAAGATTAGTATGGGTTTTCAGAAAAGAGGAGTGAATGTTGGGGTGAAGAAGGTGGTGAGAGTAAGTGAGCTTGGGAAGGAGACCTGTGTGGGGAAGTACCAGGAGAGACTGTGTACAGAATGGAAAAAGGTGAGAACAATGGAAGTAAGGGGAGTGGGGGAGGAATGGGATGTATTTAGGGAATCAGTGATGGATTGCGCAAAAGATGCTTGTGGCATGAGAAGAGTGGGAGGTGGGCTGTTTAGAAAGGGTAGTGAGTGGTGGGATGAAGAAGTAAGAGTATTAGTGAAAGAGAAGAGAGAGGCATTTGGACGATTTTTGCAGGGAAAAAATGCAATTGAGTGGGAGAAGTATAAAAGAAAGAGACAGGAGGTCAAGAGAAAGGTGCAAGAGGTGAAAAAAAGGGCAAATGAGAGTTGGGGTGAGAGACTATCAGTAAATTTTAGGGAGAATAAAAAGATGTTCTGGAAGGAGGTAAATAGGGTGCGTAAGACAAGGGAGCAAATGGGAACTTCAGTGAAGGGCGTAAATGGGGAGGTGATAACAAGTAGTGGTGATGTGAGAAGGAGATGGAATGAGTATTTTGAAGGTTTGTTGAATGTGTCTGATGACAGAGTGGCAGATATAGGGTGTTTTGGTCGAGGTGGTGTGCAAAGTGAGAGGGTTAGGGAAAATGATTTGGTAAACAGAGAAGAGGTAGTAAAAGCTTTGCGAAAGATGAAAGCCGGCAAGGCAGCAGGTTTGGATGGTATCGCAGTGGAATTTATTAAAAAAGGGGGTGACTGTATTGTTGACTGGTTGGTAAGGTTATTTAATGTATGTATGACTCATGGTGAGGTGCCTGAGGATTGGCGGAATGCGTGCATAGTGCCATTGTACAAAGGCAAAGGGGATAAGAGTGAGTGCTCAAATTACAGAGGTATAAGTTTGTTGAGTATTCCTGGTAAATTATATGGGAGGGTATTGATTGAGAGGGTGAAGGCATGTACAGAGCATCAGATTGGGGAAGAGCAGTGCGGTTTCAGAAGTGGTAGAGGATGTGTGGATCAGGTGTTTGCTTTGAAGAATGTATGTGAGAAATACTTAGAAAAGCAAATGGATTTGTATGTAGCATTTATGGATCTGGAGAAGGCATATGATAGAGTTGATAGAGATGCTCTGTGGAAGGTATTAAGAATATATGGTGTGGGAGGCAAGTTGTTAGAAGCAGTGAAAAGTTTTTATCGAGGATGTAAGGCATGTGTACGTGTAGGAAGAGAGGAAAGTGATTGGTTCTCAGTGAATGTAGGTTTGCGGCAGGGGTGTGTGATGTCTCCATGGTTGTTTAATTTGTTTATGGATGGGGTTGTTAGGGAGGTAAATGCAAGAGTCCTGGAAAGAGGGGCAAGTATGAAGTCTGTTGGGGATGAGAGAGCTTGGGAAGTGAGTCAGTTGTTGTTCGCTGATGATACAGCGCTGGTGGCTGACTCATGTGAGAAACTGCAGAAGCTGGTGACTGAGT
>NC_092294.1:13007548-13042548 GCF_036320965.1 Panulirus ornatus | reverse complement strand
AACGACCGTGGCCTTCGTGAGCCACCAAGACGCGTTGCCGACATGTACTTTGACGGTTCACTGCAACTCCCAAAAAGGACATAACTACAGATCCCATACACTCAAGACCCCAGAGACTACAGATCCCATACACTCAAGACCCCAGAGACTACAGATCCCATACACTTAAGACCCCAGAGACTACAGATCCCATACACTTAAGACCCCAGAGACTACAGATCCCATACACTTAAGACCCCAGAGACTACAGATCCCATACACTTAAGACCCCAGAGACTACAGATCCCATACACTTAAGGCCCCAGAGACTACAGATCCCATACACTCAAGACCCCACGAACTACACTCCCTCTACACTTTACAGCCAATATGGTATACTCAGTACACACACACAACACAGAAATACTGTGGCTTTCAAATGATAATTCTGGAGTCTCCTGCCACAGAGGACATCCTTCCCATATATCATACAATAGATGGTCCAAATCGTCGATCTTTCTTCACAACATGGTTTCCACCAACACAGGTTCTGTCGCATCCCTCACAGGACGTCCGCCACACAGGTCCTTCAAGTCGATTTTTCAAGGATGCTGGATTTTTGTCAAGAGGCGATGGAGACGTTCAAAATTGACGGCCATCTAGTTTTCTGTTCCAGGGATATTTCCTACAGGGGGAGGAAAATATCTGGAAGGTCCTTTGCTCGTTGGAACTCAAGGTCCAACTTCCTCCGTTATTTCCTCCCTCCTCTCACCTACGCTTGCCTTCTCCAACTCCAAGTGGGTCACTCATCTCACCCCCTCGCGTTAGCATGTCTCTCCTGGATACACGTCTCTCCTCACAACCCAAAAGTCTTGCCTGGTCATGAGTCTCTCCAGCGAGAACTTTCTTTAGATTAAGTCTCGTC
Source organism: Panulirus ornatus (assembly GCF_036320965.1). Lineage (NCBI taxonomy): Eukaryota > Metazoa > Arthropoda > Malacostraca > Decapoda > Palinuridae > Panulirus > Panulirus ornatus. The sequence goes on along the minus strand of NC_092294.1, from coordinate 13,041,644 downwards.
TACCTTTACACACATGTCTCCCGAGGAATACATTACTTCATGATGGAGGTCTCGCCCTGCTAGTCATGAGGACATCCAAGCGTATATTTCCCCACAATGACAGTCTTATGTCACTCCTCTGACACAGTCCTTCTTAAGCCTCGACTCACTCCAGCCACATTTGTCTCCCTCAGTGGCAAAACCTTCTCCTCACTCTGGCTACACATCTCTTAACTCATACCTGGCCACACATCTCTCTTGACGGCATGAGATCTCTGCTAACCCCATGTCATAGTCAAAGAGAATTGGTTGGAATTCTCATACCTTTAAAGATATTCTTTAGCTGGTTGGATGATGGAGGCTGCCTCACACCTTAGACACCATTATGATTCATTTCTGTATGAGGTCCTTCCCAGGAGGCCAAGTCCTCTTACCCACTGCAGGATCTGTCGCTGACGATGTTCCTCCTCCACCTAATTACAGCTGAACGTTCCTTCACACAGGCCGGAACCATCAGTCTACATACCATTTAAGAGAATGAGATCCCTCTTGCCATGCGCCTATAAGTTCTCAATTGTATATATACGATTAGAATCTACGACCATCTGAGAATTTACGATTCAGACTCCGATGAGCCACGAACCGTTCACAAGAAGGATCCATGGCCACCCATGTACACTTCTACTATGAACTATAGACGTTCGAACACTACACTATATCAACAGCCAAGTACCTATATTCCACACTCACCTGTGGGCTCACTGGTGTAGTAGTAGTTTCCTGTCATATAAAATGCCAATATACCAATACATTCCAATTTCTCTCTCTGGACCACATGATGTATATCGCCGTTTTTCAAGTGCAATGAAATTGAATATACGTCAGCACAACTGATATATAACACGTAATGTCCCTCATTCCCAGAATATCTAAAATTATAATTGCTGGGGCAAGATAGATGCACACACACACACACACACACACACACGTTCATTTTAACTGGAATACACTAAGATTGTTTCATGATTATGTCCTTCTTGTATACCTGGCAAATCCTGGTGTCCCTCGAGAGTCAATGTAATCTTCAGATTTCAGTTGAGCTGTAACTAAGACGTTACAGGGACCAGACACCAAGATACAGTCATCTTGAATTATTTCATATTTACACTCCCTTTATCCTCAGTGATCTCCTGGGAGCTTCCCAAGTAATTTCCTCATTTATTTTCTCACTGCAGGACGTGTTATTATGTCTACTTCAGCCATGGGAGAGACTTAAAAAGTACTTTTAAGGAACGTCGAGGGATTGGGTTAAAGTAACATCATACATGCATTCTTAAATACGTCCAGTAGATATCACTTAACATTAAAGCGTCGTTTCCTACATACTTAAATACATCGAAAGACTCACTTAAAGTTTCGTCTTCTACATTTTTAAGTATACCAAAAGTGTAGTCTACATCAGTTGAGGTTCACCTGGAGATTCCCTCAAAGTACTGTCTCAAATGTATTCCATTTTGGCTCATGTATTTACCATGCAAAGAGGCCATTACCATGCCCTGGTTCCTCCTCAGGACGGGGCGCCTCCTTAGCCTCCTGCAGCAGTGCACAACGGCCTCACCACCACCACCACCTCCTCCTCCTGCAGGCAGCACACAGCAGGAGGAGGTTTGAAAATGAAACACGGGCCTCCCATTTTGCCAACTCTAGAAACTATCTTATAGACTGTGTGTGTGTGTGTGTGTGTGAGAGAGAGAGAGAGAGAGAGAGAGAGAGAGAGAGAGAGAGAGAGAGAGAGAGAGAGAGAGAGAGACAGAGAGAGAGTTTATGGTTCAGGAAAAAGGAAACTGCAGGGAACACAGTATAATGCTTTTTCTTTAGGGTAATGTTGGTTATAGATATACGAAAGCGTGTAAGATAAAGACGAACACACACACACACACACACACACACACACACACAAACACACACAAATACACACAAATACACGTATATATATATATATATATATATATATATATATATATATATATATATATATATATATATATATATATATATGATGTGTTTGTAAAAATGTTTTTCCTTCGAATGCATAAATATTCCTTCCCGAAATATTTCATTAATTAGTACGATACTTCGCAGCCGAGAGCAGGAGGAGGCCTAATTACCTGTGATATGTCATTATGAGATGGTTAATGAGATGTTTAACCAGACGGCAGATCGGGCAGGCAGGTGTTAGTCTTGATGGTGTTAACGACCTAGTTTCGCTTGTGTACGAGGGTTGAACAACACGCGAGTGTAGTTATGTGATGGGTCTCTCTCTCTCTCTCTCTCTCTCTCTCTCTCTCTCTCTCTCTCTCTCAGGTACTGTCGCGCTTTGAACCAATCTCTCTCCACCTTGCATTCCACACTGTCAGTGTAGACGTGAGACCCTCAGCATACTTGGCTGTTCAGAGGAATCCTGAAGGGAAAATCACAAGGTGTTTTTAATGGTCAAGTTAAGCAGTCATGGAAAGCTCCAACGAGGACTTTGAGGTCTATGACCTGTACCAGCTGTGGGATACGGGTCCATGACCTGTACCAGCTGTGGGATACGGGTCCATGACCTGTACCAGCTGTGGGACACGGGTCCATGACCTGTACCAGTTGTGGGATACGGGTCCATGACCTGTACCAGCTGTGGGACACGGGTCCATGACCTGTACCAGTTGTGGGATACGGGTCAATGGCCTGTGCCAGCTGTGGGATACGGGTCTATGACTTGTACCAGCTGTGGGATACGGGCCCATGACATGCACCAGCTGTGGGACCTGTACCAGCTGTGGGACATTCTAATATGTACCATGAACACTGATTACATTGATGGTGTGAAGATTAAAGCTTTGATCATAGAGTCGCTGCTCATGGTCTGTGTATTTACGTTTCCAGGGTTACGTCGCTATGGTAGGCACTTGTTCATGAGCTCAGGATTGGCTTGAGGTCAATGAGAAACTGCCTAACTAACCAATCAGATGCCAGGCCAACACAGCTACCCACTCCCACCGTAGTTTTTTGATTTACTATGAAAAGGATAAAAATAGCTTTTAGTGTCATTTATATGGTAATGGAAAACGTAAAGTACTTTACTAACGTGTCTGTTTGACCTGGTTTGACCTGGTAGTGACCTCTGTATGTTCTGTGATCATTACGACAGTGGAATCTATTCACTATGGTAATATGATCATTTGATAGGAGCGTAGTGGATAGCTCTGTCTTCCTCGCGCTAACTTTATGCTATTTCTTTACGATCATTATCATGTATCATCATATTATTAGCGTTATTTTAGCACATTTTCAGCGTCGGTTTGCTATTTCAGTCCAGCAGAACTAGGAGGAAAGATTGGCGCTTTTGACACCATATCTGTGGAGGACACCTGGTCTTTCTCCCTCGCTAGACTGTCAACAGTGATAACTCCTCGCCTTTGGGAAGACAAGACATTGGATATTCAAATCATTACCGGGCAGAAAGAAAAAGATCCATAATGGAATTATAGTTTAGGAAAAAAATAATAATGACTTGGGGTTGCAGGGCAGCCCAGCCATTCTTGGCTCAAGACGAGGATAAAGGATCAAGATGCTGTAAAACTCTAGTTTTGCAAGTGGGTCATCCTAAACCCTTTAATCGAGTACGAATACTTGAACACACTAGCATGACCCTGGTATATATAGAAAGATAAATAATAGTCACACCCTTTGATGGAGAAGACAATGATTGTTTCGACATCTGTGTTGACACAAACAGGTTATCTAATCGTATATTTGTACAGATTTATTTTGCCTCCGTATAGATACTTTAAGAGAGTTTAACATTGAATTTGAAAAGGATTCTGAATCGGCATTTTATCTTTGGAGAAAGCTATCACCCGTTACTTAAAGGCTAAGTCAGAGTTTTAAGTACTAGGGATAAAGTCAAGCTTTTCTATCAAAGTGTCTTTGTGCTCTGAAAAGGCCTAGAGGAAGTTGTCAAACCCACGATGACTAACCCCGATGCAAAGGTGCCAATAATTCATCCGTATCCTTGGTAGGATAGAAGCTGCTGGCTACTGGGGTAATATATCTTTGGGAAAAATACGTTGCTGTTTAGCGGGAAGGTTGTGCCGGCAGCATGGATGATATGAAGGGTAAAACGGTGGAGGTGATTGGTTACACCACAGAACAATGCCATTCCGCCATTCTCCGACGTAACACAAGTAATTGTTAGTCTCATAACCTCTGTTCAGGAGCTAAGAAGTAACATAGTGGTGATAGACTTACAGATAGACAGAAATTTTCCTTGTTGATTCCTACTGACCTACGATCCTTCGCCTACGTCATTGTTGCTGAGATATCATGACGTATTTGTGACGCGTCATCACAATCTTAGATTGCGCATCAACGCTGACGTCACCAGTTTCTTTCCTTCCCATTGGCTGTGACTATCCACGCAGGACGAGTTGCCTGTAACTCAATATACGTAGCGCAGATTAGACTTCCTCCTCTTGTTTTGGTCTTAAAGTCTCTAAGAAATTAACTTGATTCACATTCTTACAATGAATGAATAACTCCTACACGTGAATGACTTGAAGACTTTAGTTATTCATTCAATATCCCGTCACACTCACATCTCCCAGATGCCAGATATCACCATGTCGTATATCGTCTGGAATCAAGCAATACCCTCGCAGCGAGAGAGACAGTCCACGACAAAAGGCCTGATTTAAGTGCGTCCGTTGTATCGGAATTCCGCTATCCCAGACCTGGTGTCCCATAATACCTGACCATCCCAGACCTGGTGTCCCATAATACCTGACCATCCCAGACCTGGTGTCCCATAATACCTGACCATCCCAGACCTGGTGTCCCATAATACCTGACCATCCCAGACCTGGTGTCCCATAATACCTGACCATCCCAGACCTGGTGTCCCATAATACCTGACCATCCCAGACCTGGTGTCCCATAATACCTGACCATCCCAGACCTGGTGTCCCATAATACCTGACCATCCCAGACCTGGTGTCCCATAATACCTGACCATCCCAGACCTGGTGTCCCATAATACCTGACCATCCCAGACCTGGTGTCCCATAATACCTGACCATCCCAGACCTGGTGTCCCATAATACCTGACCATCCCAGACCTGGTGTCCCATAATACCTGACCATCCCAGACCTGGTGTCCCATAATACCTGACCATCCCAGACCTGGTGTCCCATAATACCTGACCATCCCAGACCTGGTGTCCCATAATACCTGACCATCCCAGACCTGGTGTCCCATAATACCTGACCATCCCAGACCTGGTGTCCCATAATACCTGACCATCCCAGACCTGGTGTCCCATAATACCTGACCATCCCAGACCTGGTGTCCCATAATACCTGACCATCCCAGACCTGGTGTCCCATAATACCTGACCATCCCAGACCTGGTGTCCCATAATACCTGACCATCCCAGACCTGGTGTCCCATAATACCTGACCATCCCAGACCTGGTGTCCCATAATACCTGACCATCCCAGACCTGGTGTCCCATAATACCTGACCATCCCAGACCTGGTGTCCCATAATACCTGACCATCCCAGACCTGGTGTCCCATAATACCTGACCATCCCAGACCTGGTGTCCCATAATACCTGACCATCCCAGACCTGGTGTCCCATAATACCTGACCATCCCAGACCTGGTGTCCCATAATACCTGACCATCCCAGACCTGGTGTCCCATAATACCTGACCATCCCAGACCTGGTGTCCCATAATACCTGACCATCCCAGACCTGGTGTCCCATAATACCTGACCATCCCAGACCTGGTGTCCCATAATACCTGACCATCCCAGACCTGGTGTCCCATAATACCTGACCATCCCAGACCTGGTGTCCCATAATACCTGACCATCCCAGACCTGGTGTCCCATAATACCTGACCATCCCAGACCTGGTGTCCCATAATACCTGACCATCCCAGACCTGGTGTCCCATAATACCTGACCATCCCAGACCTGGTGTCCCATAATACCTGACCATCCCAGACCTGGTGTCCCATAATACCTGACCATCCCAGACCTGGTGTCCCATAATACCTGACCATCCCAGACCTGGTGTCCCATAATACCTGACCATCCCAGACCTGGTGTCCCATAATACCTGACCATCCCAGACCTGGTGTCCCATAATACCTGACCATCCCAGACCTGGTGTCCCATAATACCTGACCATCCCAGACCTGGTGTCCCATAATACCTGACCATCCCAGACCTGGTGTCCCATAATACCTGACCATCCCAGACCTGGTGTCCCATAATACCTGACCATCCCAGACCTGGTGTCCCATAATACCTGACCATCCCAGACCTGGTGTCCCATAATACCTGACCATCCCAGACCTGGTGTCCCATAATACCTGACCATCCCAGACCTGGTGTCCCATAATACCTGACCATCCCAGACCTGGTGTCCCATAATACCTGACCATCCCAGACCTGGTGTCCCATAATACCTGACCATCCCAGACCTGGTGTCCCATAATACCTGACCATCCCAGACCTGGTGTCCCATAATACCTGACCATCCCAGACCTGGTGTCCCATAATACCTGACCATCCCAGACCTGGTGTCCCATAATACCTGACCATCCCAGACCTGGTGTCCCATAATACCTGACCATCCCAGACCTGGTGTCCCATAATACCTGACCATCCCAGACCTGGTGTCCCATAATACCTGACCATCCCAGACCTGGTGTCCCATAATACCTGACCATCCCAGACCTGGTGTCCCATAATACCTGACCATCCCAGACCTGGTGTCCCATAATACCTGACCATCCCAGACCTGGTGTCCCATAATACCTGACCATCCCAGACCTGGTGTCCCATAATACCTGACCATCCCAGACCTGGTGTCCCATAATACCTGACCATCCCAGACCTGGTGTCCCATAATACCTGACCATCCCAGACCTGGTGTCCCATAATACCTGACCATCCCAGACCTGGTGTCCCATAATACCTGACCATCCCAGACCTGGTGTCCCATAATACCTGACCATCCCAGACCTGGTGTCCCATAATACCTGACCATCCCAGACCTGGTGTCCCATAATACCTGACCATCCCAGACCTGGTGTCCCATAATACCTGACCATCCCAGACCTGGTGTCCCATAATACCTGACCATCCCAGACCTGGTGTCCCATAATACCTGACCATCCCAGACCTGGTGTCCCATAATACCTGACCATCCCAGACCTGGTGTCCCATAATACCTGACCATCCCAGACCTGGTGTCCCATAATACCTGACCATCCCAGACCTGGTGTCCCATAATACCTGACCATCCCAGACCTGGTGTCCCATAATACCTGACCATCCCAGACCTGGTGTCCCATAATACCTGACCATCCCAGACCTGGTGTCCCATAATACCTGACCATCCCAGACCTGGTGTCCCATAATACCTGACCATCCCAGACCTGGTGTCCCATAATACCTGACCATCCCAGACCTGGTGTCCCATAATACCTGACCATCCCAGACCTGGTGTCCCATAATACCTGACCATCCCAGACCTGGTGTCCCATAATACCTGACCATCCCAGACCTGGTGTCCCATAATACCTGACCATCCCAGACCTGGTGTCCCATAATACCTGACCATCCCAGACCTGGTGTCCCATAATACCTGACCATCCCAGACCTGGTGTCCCATAATACCTGACCATCCCAGACCTGGTGTCCCATAATACCTGACCATCCCAGACCTGGTGTCCCATAATACCTGACCATCCCAGACCTGGTGTCCCATAATACCTGACCATCCCAGACCTGGTGTCCCATAATACTTGACCATCCCAGGCCTAGGGTACCATAATACCTGAGCATCCCAGGCATGGTGTCCCATAATACCTGACCATCCCAGACCTGGTGTCCCATAATAGTTGACCATCCCAGCTCTAGTGTCACAAACACCCCACCCACACACACCCACCACCACCACCACAGCCACCACCACCTTCACCCTTCAGTCATGCATGTGCCTATCTACCAACTTTCCTTCTTTCAATTACCCAACACAAGGACGTCACACCTAAGCAGCGAAAGTCTTCTTTCACCGGATAAAGAGGGACACAACAGCCCCTTAGGCGCCTTCGAGTATAACTAAGGTAATACTTTTTCAATAAGTTGCGACTTTCCCAAAAGAGGTTTATCGTCAAAATGAATCTCTTTCCGGATAATGCACTTGGGGATTTTTGCGTATACATTTTCTAAATTGGATTCCATAAGTTAAGGAAGATTTTTTCCCATCAGTGGACTTAATGTTTACGAAGGAGTAACAGATGCTAAAGAGTTAAGATAATCGTAATAACATTTGTAGTATAAAATGATGAAAGGAACAATGGATAGATCACAGTAGTTTTGATGATGATAATGATCTTAAGGTTGTAGTTGTTGTTGTAGTAGTGTTAACAACGGGAGACGTAGCTCTTGTTCTTTGAAATCAGTCGCATAAACGGAAGTTTGGTAGTTACAGCAGCAGTAGCAGTGGCAGTAGAAATACAAGACGTAAGTAGAAACAGCAGGAGGAGTAGCTGAAGTTGTAGCAGACGAGTAGCAACTAGATAAAAGCCAGGAGAGTCATAATAGTAATCATTGTGGTGGTAGTAGTAGTGGTTGTTGTAGTAGTAGTGGTAGCGGTGGTAGTAGTAGTAGCAATAGAAGAGAGAAGGGAACTACAACAGTAAAAGTTGCCCACATGCGACCAGCATCACCAGTAGAGGTAGCAGCAAAACATCGAAGTTGTCCCCCTCCGACCCTCGAAGTTGTCCCCCTCCGACGCTCGAAGTTGTCCCCCTCCGACGCTCGAAGTTGTCCCCCTCCGACGATCCAAGTTGTCCCCCTCCGACGCTCGAAGTTGTCCACCTCCGACGCTTGAAGTTGTCCCCCTCCGACGATCGAGGTTGTCCCCCTTCGACGCTCGAAGTTGTCCCCCTCCGACGCTCGAAGTTGTCCCCCTCCGACGACCGAAGTTGTCCCCCTCCGACGACCGAAGTTGTCCCCCTCCGACGCTCGAGGTTGTCCCCCTCCGACGACCGAAGTTGTCCCCTTCTGACGCTCGAAGTTGTCCTCCCTCCCGACCTTCGAAGGCCTCCCATCTCCGACGCGTCTGACGAACTCCTATTATCGCAGCGTCGAATTCAAGTATCTAATCATTGATAATTGCACGGGACAAGCGAGTTGAAATCCAGAGAGAGAGAGACATATTAGATGCTGGAGGACGGATGATACAAAGCTACACAGTAATGCCATTTACAGAAGCATACATCACAGGATAATGATACGCCCTGAGGATACACAGACACAATATACGTCATGTATTTACTACAAGTGTAATAAATTTCGGTTTACATATATCACAGATATAAACTGTCAGGTTTACGATGACTAAGAATACTATAAGCACACACACACACACACACACACACACACATATATATATATATACATATATATATATATATATATATATATATATATATATATATATATATATATATATATATATATATATATATATATATATATATATATATATGCACGCACACGCCATATGTATAGATTTATAGACGTTTCATATCCCCCAAAACTTGATAAGCTAATACTAAAAGACGGATTCAAAGACCACAAGAAAAAGCAAAACAAAAAAAGAAAGGGGGGGGAGGTGGAGGTGAGGGGGACTTTGAAAAATCTAAAGTGGGAATGATACTGAATCTTCCACAGTCTGTGTGGCGGGGCGATAGCCAGAGAGAGGGAGGTGGTGAGGCTCGGGTTCAGAGGGGAGAATGTACAGGAGAGGAGTGTGTGTGTGTGTGTGTGTGTGTGTGTGTGTGTGTGTGTGTGGAGGGAGGGGTTGTGATGGCTGACTGTGTCATGGGTCAGGTGTTGCCAGAGCCACTGTGTAACGTTAAGATCCTGACCTTTGGATCGTTGACTGATTAATATTAGTCCAAATACCGACCAGTTTGATGTGTGTTGCGTAGCATTTACATGACCCCTGGTGAGAATGATGCTGGTGATTGTTCACTACGACAGCAAAAGAATTTCATCTGGTGACAAAATTAATTTCCCATCAGACAAAATCTAAGTTTTTTTTTAAAACATGCGAAGATTCTTTCTACCTCAGCTCTTTACAGTATATTGGAGTGTAGTAGTTTCAATGGCTGATAAGAGCTGAGATAGCTGCATTAGAATAGCACTATCGTATATACTAAGTACATAAGAAGGTACGTTAATATATGTAATCATGTACGACACAGGGATCAGAGGAATGTCTTCCTCTGGTAACGAAGGAAGGTGATAGTCAGCCAAAAGTCTTTGCTGTCGTGGACTAGCATTTCTTTCTACCCAGCAGCCAAAGCCTTATTATTATCATTTTTGCTCCCAGAGGCGAAAGACTTACACATTTTGTACCCATCAGTCTTGAATAATTCCTCTTCAAGGGCCCCTCCACGAGAATTTGCCTGAAACCATTTGTATTCGCTCGTGCAGAGATACCCAAGTATATTGGCTCAGTAAATTGAAAGACAAGGACTGAACTCACAGTCGACAGACTTTCGCCAGCACTACAGAAGCCTTCAAGTCTCTTCCCTTTGTAATACCCTGCTGGCACTCAGGCCCTGTCATAACTGCGGGAAACCATCAAATATCCTCGTACACGTCGCATGGGACTGTCGCAGGAAGAATGCCTTACAGAGACGGATAAAGAATTATATTGAAATACAGTAAAAAATAATCAAATCAAATGTCACTGAGATTACGTTTGAAATTCTTAAAACCGACTGTAATTTGTCTTACTTTGTGCATCTTGACTTTTTCTACAACACTACAACCAGTGTTTTGATGTATATCCCAAGACCCTTCATGACCCAGATGTACTTACTACAAAGACTACAATCACTTATCACTCGGTTGCCCTACACTACACATAGACGTACTTACATCATCACTACACTTTATGGTCTATGGTCTCGACGGGTGGACGTGTCCGACCCCCTGAGCGCTGCAGGAGACTTATAAAACTGGGACTTCTGGGGCAAGGAAGTATGTATGTACACATATACGCACGCACAGCGTATTGCAGGAATGTATGTACACATACGCACGCACAGCGTATTGCAGGAATGTATGTACACATACGCACGCACAGCGTATTGCATGAATGTTCCTTCGTTACCAATGGAGAACATATTCATGGTTTGCTTATAATTCAGGCCACACAACAGATGTTGTGTGCTTTGATCTCCTATTTTTCACTCACAGTCACAACTCTTTTTTTAACAGCAACAACTTCAAAAGAAAAGGAGAAACAAAATCACAGATTTACATTCACATTACCAATATTCTTCCCTCCATCCACAACAGTACAGAGACCAGGCTCTCCCTATATATATATATATATATATATATATATATATATATATATATATATATATATATATATATATATATATATTCAAGAACACTGTTGAAGTCCTGTGTCGTGCGTGATGATATTCTATATTCACATGTCTGCAGTATGACCAACAATCCACCTTTTCAAAGACTCGAAAAAAAATAGGAAAATGAATTTCAAAACAGCACTTACCCAGCCATTGCTCGCCTGAGCGACGAACGAACATAATGGGCAGACATTCTTTTGACATTGCTGATATAATGACCAAATTATTACTGGGAATTACCAAGACATGATTATTTAGGATTTATTATTACGAGAGTCGAGTCGGCCAAATTATTTAGGGAATTCGTAAATAAATTTTGTGTGTGAGTCATTGATGTGTGCATGATTTTGTTTGAATGAATCATGATTTTGATAATATCGCTGAGTTTTTCCTCGTTTTCTAGAAATGTTGACGAACATATATATGTATGTATAATGTGTGTGTGTGTGTGTGTGTGTGTGTGTGTGTGTGTGTGTGTGTCACGATGAAAGACATTCGCCATGAAAAAAATAAATTTGAATCTAAATGAAATTCATATGAGCTTCTTAGGTATTTGCATAACTGACTCTTAAAAGTGTTAAGGATATAAGAAAAATAAAAAAAAAAGAAGGAAGAGAATTTCAAGAGATTTATTAAGATAAGACGGTTCATCTTCGTGTTACCAGTGTCTTCACAGAAACTGTGAGAAGCAGCGGCTATTTACGTACTATATATCCAAGCCTTAGTGTCTAGGAAACTGGCAGACAGGTCGCGAGGGAAGTGACCAGAATGGTGGCCTTGGAACAAAGAGAGGGAGGTATAATGACAACAGACGGAAGAAGATGATTAATGGGTGTTGATGCCACGAGAGAAAACGGTGAAAGGTTTTATGATATTAATTTTAGATAAGCGATTGTGTGGAGGGAAAGCCACCCAAGGAATGCGAGCCGTACTCTGTACTGGAGAAAATAAGACCACCAGTATATATGGAATAGCTGCTCATAGGAAAAATAATGTAATGTTTATCATATGGGGTTTTACAGGATAGGGTGGAGGATAAACTGCTTATGTTGCTGTAGGAATGAATAGCAGAAATTAGAAATTTGATAGAAGGAAAGAAGTGAGATTTTGAAAGGAACGTAGGTGAAAATTTAATTTTTTTCCTTTGAAATATTCAGATTAGTTCTTCGCCTTTTCGAGATGCATTTATGGGTTCAAAGCGAAAGTGTAAATATGTTCAGTACGAGAAAAAGAACAAGTAGGAGAATGAAGAGAGGAGGGGCAGTGGGTTGAAGATGTAGAGTGACATAAACGGCATTGGAGTGGATGAGGTTAAGACCGGGTAAAGTAAATAACTTATGGATGATTGAAGAAGGTAGGCGATAGGAGAGAACCCTTAGGAACACCATTGTTGATGAATTAAGAGAGGGATGTCGCCTCAACGCCTTGGGATGGCTTGAGAGGAAAAGCTACGCAATAGTCAATAGAAAGAAGTGGTAAAACCAAAAGAAGAAAATGTATCAAGGCTACACCAAGTGCATCAAAGCTACACCAAGTGTATTAAAGCTACACCAAGTGTATTAAAGCTACACCAAGTGTATTAAAGCTACACCAAGTGTATTAAAGCTACATCAAGTATATTAAAGCTACACCAAGTGTATTTAAGCCACACCAAGTGTATTAAAGCTACACCAAGTGTATTAAATCCACACGAATTGTATTACAGCCACATCCAATCAGATACTTTCGTGTTGTCGCAGGTGACGGCAAAATGTTCACCAAAGCTTCTAAGATGAGATTTGAAAGTGATTAGTGATTTACACACACACACACACACACACACACACACACACACACACACAGAAAAAGTGTTTGTGGAGAGAGTAATGGTCTCCGATCTACGTCAAGTCGTTAGGCCAGAGACGGTAATGTCCAGCTCAATCACCCTGGCCTCAGTGATCCGTCATCTCGCTGTTGGGATGAGAGGGAGAAAAAGATAGATCCTCCATCGTGGTAGATAAAACGTCTGGGTAGAAGACTGCGATTATTATTTCTTTTTCCTTTTTGTATCGTTCAGACACCACTACAAGTTATCAGACTCAGAACTTGAGGCAGTTGAGGTATAACTTACAAGTCGAGGTATAACTTAAAAGTCGAGGTATAACTTACAAGTCGAGGTACAACTTACAAGTCGAGGTATACCTTACAAGTCGAGGTACAACTTACAAGTCGAGGTATAACTTACAAGTCGGGGCCTGACTTACAAGTCGAGGTATAACTGAACGTGTAAGACTTTGGGCCGATCCTGGTGCCACTATTGTGGTCTACAAACGTCAGCTACATTTGAGGTTCAGATATATCATTAAAATCACAAAGTCTCTCTTCACAGGTTCTTCTTCTCAAGGATTACATTATGCTGAATTACTTTCCCTCGTCACCTTAAGGTAATTGACGAATGTAGGAAAAATATGTCATTCATTTCTGGAAGAGATGTGTTGACTAGGAGCTTATAGTACTTCATAATCAGGCGATTACATCGTAAATACAACTAAAATTACGATTATTTATGGTGCTAAATTTTATTATCAATTACAAAACATATTTTCGAAGAGAGATACTAAAACTTTACTATCAAATTACTTCTATCTGATGGTATCTCTGTCGCTTCTTTAATCAATATATCTGCTTTTTCGAGCGCTATCCAAAGTCTTGGAAGTGAATTAGAATTCGTTAGCGAGTTGCAAGGCTTTCAAACTGAACTATAAGTTACATAAATCGTCGAACACACACACACACACACACACACACACACACACACACACACACACACACACACACACACACACACACTAGGGAGCAAGTGTTCTTCCTTATCAACAGAGATAAAGTCTATCAGTTACAGGACGGAGTGGCGAAGGGCGACGCCTTGAGGATAAAGACGGTAGACAGATCAACATAACATGTCTTATGGAACCATAAGGACTGGAGGTATGCTTATAGCTCGTTCTTGTCCCCATTTTGTAACTGTGATACACGTCCTTAAGTCAGTGGATATATGACTGTCTGATATAAGAATATAATAGATCAATAAATCTCTCTTTAGTTCTATTATACTTGGTCGACAAAATAGCGCTCACAGACTCAGATAACAAGCCTCCAGACGATAGATAATTACACGCAAATTTCTGGGAGTAATTCAGTGGAAACAACGCCAAACAGGGACTCACTTGTTAGGGGTCAGAGGTCATACATTTGATTATCTATAATAGCTCATGGCGTCAGTGGGTTGACCACAAAGATAAGCGGATGTTGTCCTCGATAATGGATAAGAAATAGATGATAAAAATTGGTTTAAGGACATAGCTGGGCTCCCTGAACACTGTATGCTGCGCAGGATTGTAGGATACCACTGGAGGGCAACGGAGGATCGTAGGATATATCGCCGAAGAGAAACGCAGGATATCACCGCAGAGCAACGTAGGATGGCAGGATATCACCGCAGAGCAACGTAGGATGGCAGGATATCACCGGAGAGCAACGGAGGGTGTAAGGATATCACCGCAGAGCAACGTAGGATGGCAGGATATCACCGGAGAGCAGCGAAGGATGGCAGGATATCACCAAACAGCAGTCAAGGAGGAAAAAGAGAACAATACATAAACATCATATGAGGAGTTTTTTCATCTCCTACCCCACACGATCCTACCGCTAATCCTGTGATACAGAGACCCCACGGACCACTAGCACGAACCACCATCATGAACCACCAGCACAAACCACTAGCAGTAACCAGTAGCACGAACCACCATCACGAACCACCATCATGAACCACCAGCACGAACCACTAGCAGTAACCAGTAGCACGAACCACCATCACGAACCACCAATACGAACCACTAGCGCGAACCACCATCATGAACCACCAGCACAAACCACTAGCACGATCCACTAGCATGAACCACTAGCGAACTCTAGGAGAGGAAGTTGTCCTCTCACAGATCCTTCTTAATTGGAGTTAGGGGGAAAGAAATCCTTTTTACTCTGAGATCAAGTTCAGGATTCTGGAGCCGCAGGACCTTGCCTAGGCGTCCTCCTCCATGCATAATCTCTTAACCTCCCCTACCCCCCCCCCCATCCAAGTAATTAGTCATCCTGAGTCAAGTTAGCATTCTTAATTGGATCAATTAGTCTTACTTCTGTTGATGAATTATTGTGATGTGAGTGGATTATATCGTGGGGCTACATTAGACTCGCACTCGAGAGGGACCTGAGTCACTTATCATACCCCAGGGGGTTGATTCATTATACTCTGGGGGTGTGTCTCGGTCATTATACTCTGGGTGTGTCTCGGTCATTATACTCTGGGGGTGTCTCGGTCATTATACTCTGGGGGTGCACTCGTTATACACCGGAGGTTTATTCTTTATGCTGGGGTGTTGTTAGGTATGGGCCAGATCATCATACTCTGGGGTATATTCATCAGACTTTGTGTTGATCATACTCATAAGTCATTATACTCCGGGTTCAGTCGTTGTCCTGTGGGTTCACTCATCATAATCCGGAGGTTCAGTAATCATACTTCAGGGTTCAGTCACATTAGGAGAACTCAGTCATCGTACTCAAGGGCTCAGTCATCATACTCAAGGAGATTAGCTTTTATACTTATGTAGGATACTTGAGCATAACGGTACAATCCTTGGGCAGGACGGTACGATCCTTAAGAGAGACGGTACAATCCTTGAGCACGACGGTACGACCCTTGAGCACGACGGTAAGACCCTTGAGCACGACGGTACGACCCTTGAGCACGACGGTAAGACCCTTGAGCACGACGGTACGATCCTTGAGCACGACATTACGATCCTTGAGCACGACGGTAAGACCCTTGAGCACGACGGTACGATCCTTGAGCACGACGGTACGACCCTTGAGCACGACGGTACGACCCTTGAGCACGACGGTACGACCCTTGAGCAAGACACAAAGACCATTTTCAACACGGCCTTAGGTTAAGTCCTGATCCACTGAAGTCAATGTACGTAGAAGCCAAAAAAATTTGAATCACCGGGTCAGTTGGTTTCACTGATCAAATCCCAGTGTATCAGAGACTAATTCATCATCCCTGCTAGTTAGATCATTGAACTCATGGGCTTAATTCATCACGGGGAATGACTTAGAACTCACAAGCGGGGCGTGGTTACAGGGAGTTCGCAATAGAGCGCCGCGGTCAGAACTTTTAAAAAAAAGTTCCCCGTCGTTTGCAGATCTTTTCTCTTATTTAATTCTTCCACACTTTTTTTGAGTTTGTGTTACACTTTTACATCCTTACTCCCATGGATAAGTCGTAGTTTAAGACTTGATCTGTATTTGTCGCAAGGGTAACCTAGAAAAATACGCACCATTTCTTTCTGTACTGTAGAATGAGTCCTTAATGGCCTAGATGATACGGAAGATAACACTAGATAGATACATGAAGGGTTGGAGGCTGGGGAATATCTATGTATTCAACTGCGTCGTAATATTACTACAAAGGATTCTCTATATCCATTCCGACGCTCGACCCTCCAAGACCAGTTATCACATAAACCACAAGCTTACCAACTCTTTATAACATCCTATGGAATGCGATTAGATTAATAACAGGTGTATCGTATGTGGAATTCGCTACTAAAGTAGAGGATTTTCTAGAATCATTAAAACAATGTTGTTTCTCTGATAGTTTTGATTCAATCGGGGTTGTCGTAGTTTTTGACTCATTGTTAAATAGATCTTACGGTAACCTGCGGTCATGAAAATGGTATATTAATACGTAGTGTACGTTGATGTGTTTGTAGAGAAATATGATTTATTTACTCCATCCAAATACTGTATATCGACGCGTAAGAATGTCGCATCGAGCACCAGAAATGATCCTATTCTTCCTTCTTTAGTCTCACGACATAATTAAAATGGAGAACAAATGGGATATCATCTCTGAAGCCGTTCAGGTTGATTGATAACTTAAAGAACATTTTAAGCGGATGAGAAACTCACTGACACACTCGCTGAGAAAGTTGAGCGCTCTCGTCATAGCGTCATGATTTGGGTACGTTGAAAAACCCTAAAAGGGATGTCCTGCGCTGGGCATGTGAAACAGCGGTACACGGATGTCGAACAGTTGCAAAAGACTGTATAATATTCTCTCCACCTGCCAGACATCGTCAACAGGTGCTAATCTGAGCAACGGATCATCGCTACTCGAAGTCCCTCTGACACAGACATTCCCTAAATAAATTATTCTATTTTTCTGTGAAGATAAATCTCGTCTTTCGTTACTTCCACTCTCTAGGTATCACTGCGAGTTGGTGTGGGAGGTACATTAGGTGTATGATGTGGGTCTATCGAGTCTTGCAGAACACTTGTGAAAGACGGTACTCTATCTCAACTTACCTGTTATGTCTTGCACTTCGAGTGGGATGAGTTACCACAGCGGGTCTTCGACAACTCTATATGTATATTTATATATATTTCTTTCTTACTTTCACTTTTCCTTTCCTATAAGTCTCTCATTTATCCAATGCATCTTCCATCGTCAATAGTTTCCAGTAACTGACACTTGCTATGCTTGTGTATATAAGACTTTCATACGAGTTTACTGACGACGATTATTCGTTAAATATCTCTCTGGGTTATGGGCCTCCAAGGCGTTACCTTCTGACTATTAATCGTTCCAAGGTCGACGGTTTGATATATGAACAAGTAACCTTTCACAGTATGCCATGTTGGCTAGGATTGAAGTGCAGAAAAAACTCGCGACACCGAGTCAAAACTCTTTCTCTTTTTTTTTCTTCTTCTTCTTCTTCCCCCCTCTCAAGTACGGCAAGGCGGGGCCCTTCTTGTAGCGACGTTGGGATCTGGAGCAAGAGAGACAGGGGGGAGAGAGAGAGAGGGAGAGGGTGAGGCGAAGGGGATGAGCGTCTAGTACAGCTAGGGCGCGGGAGGATGCTGTGTGGCCACGACCGACTCCTCCGGCAGTCGGGCCAAGACTGAACTGGGCCGCGCCAACACCCACTATACGACAGGTCCTCCACCACGTCCCCGACTAGCACGCTGACTGGCTGGCTGGCTGGATGGACAGGAGACGGGAGGGAGAGGATCGTCGTGGCTCGGCACTCACCATCCTCCCTTCAATCCTTCGTCTATCCACCATAGCGACGTCTCATGGCCAGTTAAAGGATGAGTGATGAAACATATATACTTATATAAGATCATCCGAGTCTCACACACGAGAAATTCTGAAAAATCCAGATCATACGACGACATTGGCTTTGGATTATCCTCTTCCACTGCGTCACAGTGTCCAGTGAATGATAAGATTTTCCCCAGCAACACCTGTTACTTGGATCCCAAATCAGCACAAATGACAGATCTCATTCGAACCTCATCTCTAGAGGCCTCATGTCTTCTCACCCGCAATACAGTTTTCCTTCTTAAGATACAAATATGCCTTTCGATTCCTCCCCATGTCCGCAACCCTCGCATCTTCTCTCTGTCAGAGGCATACTGTTAGAAGCCTTTCGGACGCGGGAGTGGAGGAAAAAAGATGGAATAAGTGAGGCGAGAAGACAAGAAAAAAGAATGAAGAAATTCTGGAAGCTATAGGCGAGGAGGGGGGGAAAAAAAGAGGAAATTGATTGAGGCGATGATGGCTTGAGAAGGGAATTGGATCGGACATATCCTACGATGAGATGAACCACTGGAGGATATGATGGAAGAGAAGGATGGGATGGAGGAGTCAAGACTGGAGGCCAGAGATCAGTATCTTGGAGGAACAGAAAGTAAAGGTCATGTGTGGATATGAAGCAAACGATAAGTGAGAAGAGGAATGCAATATAAGGAGGCGTTAGGATCGTTCGTGAGACAATAGGGCGACTTTATTAAACATAAACATTGACCTTTATGCCTTATACCACCTACCAATCAGAGCGTACGTTCTCTCGATCCCATCCTGACAAACACATCCTCACAGACAACCCTATCCATATGTACACACATACACACACACACACACACACACACACACACACACACACACACATTCTTCTTATCGTTGTATATTGAGTGGTTTTGTGGGCGTCTTCCCTCCTTATTTCTTACGGTCGTGTCGTGGTATATCTTTATCCCAGCCATTCCCCAGGATCAAGACGGATTTATTTATATTATCTTCCTTCCTCTGTCGACCACCAGGGAGCAACAACTAAGTGGTAGAAGTCAAGTGTAGTTACGTTTCTTCTTGACTTTGATTCACGGAGCTGACAGTCCTGCTAACTTTATGTGCTATGTTTTCTTCACCAAAAAAAATAATTATCTTTATCCCTGAGGACGAGGGTAAGATTTTTAAAGGGAACAGTACGATCTTTGAGCAAGACGGTACGATATTTGACCACGTGTGTACGATCCTTGACCAGAATAGTACGATATTCGACCACGTGTGTACGATCCTTGACCAGAATAGTACGATATTCGACCACGTCTGTACGATCCTTGACCAGAACGGTACGATATTTGACCACGTCTGTACGATCCTTGACCAGAATAGTACGATATTCGACCACGTCTGTACGATCCTTGACCAGAACGGTACGATATTTGACCACGTCTGTACGATCCTTGACCAGAACTGTACGATATTTGACCATGTCTGTACGATCCTTGACCAGAACGGTACGATATTCGACCACGTCTGTACGATCCTTGACCAGAACGGTACGATATTTGACCACGTCTGTCCGATCCTTGAGCATGACGGTATGATTATTGAACGCGACGTTGCGACTCTTGAGTACGACGGTACGATCATTAAACACGAAGGTACCATCAATTAACGCGACGTTACGATTGTTGACCACGACGGTACAATCCGTGAGCAGATTGCGTACTATTCTTGAGGTGTTGCTGGGAGATTAGAGTGGACGTGAAAGCTGGTGAACCCATAGAGGTTGAGGTGAACCCTGGGTGGGAAAAGGGGCGCACTTGCACCTCTCCCACATGTTTACAAGAAGGCAAAGATTGAAGACTCATTTCTGAAGGAAATGCAAAACACTCCAGGTGAGGTTGAGATGTTAAGTTTTCTAATTATATTATTGAAATCATAGTTCTCTATGATATTAACGTGTACGTAAAATACATATATCCACATATATAGAGTTAGATATGAAATATATACATAAAATCTAAAGAGAGTGAACGTAATCTGTTAGTGTTGCAAAGGTCTATTATCATCAAATAAACAAGACCAACAGTGTCGCTAATGGCAATTATGAATAACACAATACATCATCAAGACCAACGGAGAGTGAAGGAAGAATGAAGAAATGAATACGAAGTGAATGAAAGACTCGGGAGTGTCTGATGGATGCAGCTCACTGATAGTGAGTCGTCATCGTAAATTGCATTCTTTTCAAAGCGAATGTTTTAAGTTGATCAATTTGGTGGAGATGAACCCAACATCAGGGGCTCCGGGTCCCCTTGTAAGGTCCAAAATCAGGGGAGTAGCTCGACTTCTTCTCTCCTGACGAAGGGGACGTAACTCAGCTCTCCTCCTGCAGGGGGATGTGTAACTCATCTTCCCTCCTGCAGGAGGAAAGATAACTTATCTTACGCCCTGCAAAATGTAAGAGGTAACTCAGCTCTCCCTCCTGAAGGAGGGAAAGTAACTCAGTTCAACCCACTATACTGCAGGAGGAGAAGTGACAGGCCAACACTGCTGCAGGAGAATAGGTAACGTGGCCATCTTCCTTCTAAAAGTGAAGGTTCGTGGAGATCTTAAGAGCTTAGAAATAATTCCTCTCTCATATAGAGAGAATGTTCTATCGAATATCTCTGTCGAATATAGACATTCATCCTCTGAATATTGTAGCCGAATAGAGACATTAATCTTCTGGATATTTTACTCGAATATAGAGACATTGCTCATCTGAATATTCTAGTCGAATATAGAGACATTAATAATCTAAATATTGTAGTCGAATATAGAGACAAATCCACAGAATATCATAGTCAATATAAAGACAAATTTCACTGAATATCATAGTTGAGTATAGAGATTAATACAGTGAAGTGACACAGGCAAATGTAGAGACTAATCCACTACATAATTACAGTCGAATATGGAGAATAATACAATGATTACTGTGGTCGAATATTGAGAATAAAACAGTGAATATCACTGTCGAATATTGAAAATGATCTGAATATCAAAGGCGAAATAAATATCGCAATGAGTGTCATCACCAAAGACAATAAATCATCAAAAAGAAAAATGTTTATCACTGGAATGCAAGGACACAACATCGTTAACAACAAAGACAACAACAACATTAACAACATCATTGCAATCAACAACAACAACAACAACAACAACAACAACAACAACAACAACAACAACAACAACAACAAAAACGACGTCATCTAACAGTCAACAACACCAACAAAACCACCACCACCGCCACTAACAACAACAACAGCAACAACAACAACAACAACAACAACAACAACAAGCGTTATCGCACAGCCTTTTCAGGGTGCCGCCAGAACTTCTGGCTTCGCCGAAGCTGGTGTCAAGTTGGTTCAGCAATTACACATATTTCCGGGCTGTAAAGTAGGCAGCTTCCAGCATGGCCAGACAGCTGCACTATTGATGCCACGGGCCAAGTGTGGTCTTTTGATGCCACGGGCCAAGTGTGGTCGTTTGATACCACGGGGCCAAGTGGGGTCTTTTGATACCACGGGGCCAAGTGGGGTCTTTTGATGCCACGGGCCAAGTGTGGTCTTTTGATGCCACGGGACAAATGTGGTCTTTTGATACCACGGGGCCAAGTGTGGTCTTTTGATACCACGGGGCCAAGTGTGGTCTTTTGATGCCATTGGCCAAGTGTGGTCTTTTGATACCACGGGCCAACTTGGACTGAGTAGATTGTCGACCAGGATTTTCGATCAATGGATCTATCCATTTCCTGGTTGATTAGTTGACTTGTACCTGATATGGAAGGGGAGATTATAATCTCCTTTAATGAACAAAGTAAACCAGTAGGTTTAATACTGTTCTTTAAGGTATACAAAATGTGGTTAAAACACCATTAGACTTAAACAGGCGTAGGATTGATATGTGTAACATTATATTACTCGATCTCTTTCCTTTAGGACACGATCTACTATTAAATTTGGTCTCTACTATTTCATCTGTTATAGTTTTAATGATAAGATAGGGATTAAAAAAAGGTGTCATTTCTACTAGATACTTTTACTTTAGTCAAATTATCATAAGCCACGTCGATCCAAACATTGACTGTGTCCCTCTTGTGTAAAATATTCCCAGCATGTTGACCTTATGTTAAACTGAAGTTCAAAACCTGTTTTTCTGTTCAGGTCATTTGGCCTCTTCCACACACACACACACACACACCCCTCCCTCCCACACTCCCCGTCTCCCACCTCACCCTACCCGCATCTCATCTTCTAATCCCCCGGAATTCTTCTGGGCCGTGTTTTATCCGCTCAAAACCAGAACCTCAAAAAGCCACTTAAACTCAGTGCGATCCTTTTCATTCCGTTGAGAAAAGAACTTAATACTTTTGCTTTGTGAATAATTTAGTCTTAAGTGTGTTGTGAGACTCCACTAGTTTAGTGAGGGGTGTCTGTCATCACTTATGTCCCTTGTGTTGGCAAAGACCACTAGTTTAGATTAGGTAGGTGCCATCCTGTGTTTTCTGTTGTCAGACACCACCAGTTTAGTAAGGGTGGCTGCCATCACGTAAGTACCTTGTGTTGGCAGACACGACCAATTCAGTACTTAACGTACGGGAGTCAAACACATAAAGTGAATGTGATTCTGAGTATGTGAGCCACATACAAGGTCGTATCTTTCATCTTTTTTTCTTTCTTAGATATGTGAAATTTCTTTTCTTTCTGATTTCATAAAAAACAACATGAACCAGTCATGAAGGATTCATACGTTTTGAATCTCAATTCGGCAATTTTTCAAAGAATTTTACTATTAATCTATTGAATAGCTTTCAGTCTACGAAATATAAACACAGAACATCAAAGTCATTCACGGTTTCCTACTTGTGACGAATTAGAAGGACTGCAAATGTTAAATTCAAATCTTGCATCAAGTTGTTTGAAAGCAAGATAGATAGTTTAAACATCCCCGTAATATTTCATACATAATATGGATACATATGTACACACACACACACACACACACACACACACACACACACACACACACACATCACTTGCCTATCATTACACTGGTGTACAGTCATCTCGAGATCTCTCACTACAAATGAGTCCATCATTTCCCTGCTACTGGAAGTAGCGCAATCGTGAAGGGTTTCTGGGTTTCCATGATTAATCTTAGATCCCATGGATGATCAAATTAGATCAAAAATAAGATTATAAATTACTCAGGATTGCAGAGAGGGCGTTTGTTTAAGGGGGAAAACTTTACATAGACAGCGTCCTCCGCTTACCTGCTTCTTAGAAAGTGCTTTAGAAAGCACGAAGAGGATTGTGGGATTAGTATTTCATTCGCTATCACCCTGAAGTGGAAGCTTGCTCGCTTGCTTGACACATACAAGCTGCCGTATGGACACGGAGATTACACACAGCCGTGTACGTGTGTGCGGAATGGTGCACACGGCGTCTACCTACATAACCAGATTCTGGGAAATGATAATCAAAGTTTTAATCGAAAGAAAACGAGATTACATCTCTCTCTCTCTCTCTCTCTCTCTCTCTCTCTCTCTCTCTCTCTCTCTCTCTCTCTCTCTCTCTCTCTCTCTCTCTCTCTCTCTCTCTCTCTCTCTCTGTATATGGTAAAGAACAAGACCGAATTTCATCATTTTTTTTCTTACCGGAATAGCAAGACTCACTTGAGAACATCCCTAACTTTCCCTTAATGTTATTTTGTTCTTCACAGAAGAAGTGAACAAAGTTACCTACACTGGACATGTATTTCTTCCTCTGTGACGTTTCTAAAGTAAGAAACAGCATCATTTCTTTACGCGGAAGCTGGAAACTTAGAGACTTCAAGCTTTCGTTAAACTTAGTGACTGGGAACTTTGTTTAAACTTAGAGAAGAGGAACATTGGTTATGTAAAGAATTATAAAGTTGAAATGGGTTTGAAAAGATTATATAACTGCTTTTTTTTTGTAGTATGTCAAAATGCATCTTTTATTCTTCCATATTGTAAAGCGATTTTAATACAATCAGCTGAATTTGCATATATACATTTTTTCACACCCCCTAAAATTTTTCTTGAAAATTTATGTCCATTTTGTTACGATTTTCTGATTTGAGATTTTGGGATATATTCTGTTTTCTATTGATTTGGCGAAGGTAACATATATATATATATATATATATATATATATATATATATATATATATATATATATATATATATATATATATATATATATATATTCGCTCTAAGCACGAAACATTGGGAGTTATGTAATTTTCTAATATTTTTTTAATTCATAATGAATAAGTGAAAGAAAAAAGCAATCACTGTTGTGAAGTACTAAATCTGTTAAGAAAAGAATTGTAAAAAGATAGATCCTATTTATATTATGTAGTTTATAATGCATTCTTTATCATATAAAAAAAGAATGTCCATTTACGTCCTTCATTTTATATATGGATTTCATCTTCATATTTCCCACTCGTGGGTCGTGATCTTTGGCATGAATGAGACACAGGTTTTCGTCGCTCTATCGTCGTCAAGTCTCCCATCTCTCGGTCCTTCACGCTCCAAGGGTCACTATGTCACCTCACATGCACTGACACCATATACTGAGAGAGACAGCCGCCTCACACCTCCGCTTCTGCCATATCCTTAATAATCCACAAACTTCAAACTCTGCTGCGGGTGGTGGCCGAACACCTCGAGGGGAAATGTGAGGATGAGAAATGCGACTGGGTTATGAGGAGCCTCATGGGAACTGCTGCAGCAAATTGCCTCATAGATTGAGGCTCCATCAGGAAATGGAGATTTGCTAATGATCAGATTGCAATTTTCTCATCGAAGGTGTAAATAAAACATGATGATTTTCTGGATATCACAAATATATATATATATATATATATATATATATATATATATATATATATATATATATATATATATATATATATATATATATATATTATATATATATATATATATCTGTGTGTGTGTGTGTGTGTGTGTGTGTGTGTGTGTGTGTGTGAGGTCGTACCACTTCAGAAGGGTCGTCTGTTCGAGTGTCGAACTTAAACCAGTTGTAACCACCCGACCGTAATCTGGTCGTTGCCTCTCAGCGTTGAAACAGACTTAATTAAAACTGCCAACAAAGCGAAGAGCCGTAAGACAGACAGACCAATATCTTTCTAGTTTCCTCTGCTTCCTAAATCTCTTTCTCTCTCTCTCTCTCTCTCTCTCTCTCTCTCTCTCTCTCTCTCTCTCTCTGCGACGTCTGCCTCTTGCCTCTGATCGCATCCCTTTTACGTAAAATGATATCTGATCTTTACTGATCCATCAGTCGGTAATATTAGGTTTGCAGGGGCAATACTGAGTGACGAGAGAAGAAGCAAGGGGTAGGTGGGAGAGTTTTGGAGTTGGTTTGAGTTAAAAATGTAGGAGGTGTTAGGATGGGAAAGGAAGAGATCTTGATGGGATGAGATTAGCAGTTCCAGATCTGGGAAGGGAGGGATTTTAGATGGTCAGGTTGGGAATAGGTGGTCGGATTACCCCTGACAATAATGGCTAGGAAGGATAGTGTCGACGAAGGAATAGATGCAAGGTTCAAGGGTCGGGTCAGCAGAATGGCTTCAGAGAGGATAGGCGAGGATAATGGATGCTCAGCTTTGGAGGAAGGGACGGAAGATGGGAGGGCTTGAAGTTGGAGCAGGAAGGCTTTGGAGGGGATAGGTAGCCGGAAGGTATGTAGGGAGTGGAAAGACTTTTGAGGTCAGACTTTGGAGAACCATTGCTCAGACGACATACTCTTTGGAGGGTTTGATTATAATGGAATAGAATTTGGAGGGGTGCATAAGACCACGGCTCTATGTAGGGCCTTGGAGGGATCAGACTGAGAGGAGGAGAGCTTGGAGGAGGAGAAGAGGGCTTCAAGGACGCACGGTTTGGAGAGCGGGTGTCAGGAGGGACCGAGTTCAGAACTGCAGAATGCATTGGATGTGGGTGGGTACGTTCACACGGCAAAGCTGAACACAGAATTCATAGAAGTAAAGATGATAGATGAATGTAGCTACAGAAGACACACACACACACACACACACACACACACACACACACACACACACACACACATCGTTTACCTAAAATTGGTCAGGACGAAAAATGCTTTTTGATAATCCTTTTTGAGGTCATTTCCTTTACAAATATTTGACTCCGCCACTTTATGCAAGTTGTATTGATCGTGGATAACATAGGCTCTCTCACGAATTGTAGTTTATATCACATGATTGTTATGATGATCCAAATCATAGCATATTAAAACCCTTCCATAGATCACCTTACTGTTACACTGTCTGTGTGATTATTTATCTATTTGGTCGTATGTACGGACACACGTATATGTGCTTTTATTACGCAGTATGAGTATATATGAATCACATATTTAGTTTTGCGTGCAAACCATTGGAGAGTCCAGTAAGCATATCAATATAGATAAGTACATACATTTTCCTATACCTTTGAATATATATATATATATATATATATATATATATATATATATATATATATATATATATATATATATATATATATATATATATATATATATATATAAATATATATATATATACATTACCTGCGTGTCTGTGGTGTTAGTGAGGCATCTCATCACAGCCTCCTAGATAACTCAGTGGACGCCTTGCTAATTGGCGTTTCAATTCTCCCTCCTGGGCTCATGTTGTGTCCGTATCATGGTTTGGTACATGAACAAGTGTTTCATCCGCAGGTAATATTCCACCCAACACACACACACACACACACACACACACACACACACACACACACACACACACATACACACACACACACACTATTATTTCTATATATCGATACTTAATACGAATATGAATCGCTGGCGTGGAAGGTCAAGCAAAGTATCTTAATTTCTCAAAACAATGGTTCGTTTGCCTCGAAGCAGACAGAGGCCAAACTCCTGGAGTATTGAAGTGAAGAGTTGAACTTTAACATTTGTGTCCTTTTGTTCTCTCTATTTTCAACCCGTTGTAGTTTTGGTTTTCAATCGTGACGTCCCTCAGCGAATCTTGGTGTATATGTTCACTGCCAGCGAAGCAATCAAGATCCGAAGTTCCTCTCGTGCTTCATACCAGACCGAACCAGTTCCATATAGAGACAACTCCTTATCTAGCATTGCTGTAAACACAAGTGCAACGTAATCTGTGACATATATTAGGAAAATCTGATGATAATTATGCTTAACGAATTCCTTATGTCGACACAAGAAGAGCACGTCTTCATCATCCACTTCTGAAGCTTTAAAGACCCGGATGTGGAGGTTCGTAATGTATCATGAAATTATAAAAGTAGACTGTGATATGCATGTATTTTGTGGCTGTCAAGAATTTTTTTTCTTTTTAGACTGATTAAGCATCTGTGCCCAGCTGTACAATTGTCTTAGGGGAGATCAAACAGGTTCGAGATGTGGTTAGAGCATTAGAGACATTTTGTTGTTTGATGTTATAGTCTTTACCGTTTCAGTTTTGTCTTGCATATACAGCATTAAACACAAGCACACAGGGACAGACAGACACACACACACACACACACACACACACACACACATACCAGAAAACTCGAGACATCTTCTCCTTTTAGACCAAATGAAATGTTATCGGACGACCTGTTTATTTTTCTAAGGCCAGAGAACGTAAGGCCAGTCTACACCATTGCAAAAATCTCTGGGAAACTTGGCTGACGAAAATCCGGACCCCATTTGAAGCCAGTAAAGCTTTCACAGTCCGGACAGAGGAGGTTGTAAACAGGACCCCACGGATGTTCCAAACTGAAAATGAGACTATTTTCGATTGTTATAAGTCAGGAGGTTATGTCTCGTACTCGAAATTGATTGGCGATATCGCACGGAAAAATATATAAAAAAAAAAGACTCCAACCCACCACACTGGATTTTAGAAAGTATATATATATATACATATAATATTGGTTGCTTTTACTACATGATATATATATTCCATTTTAACTCGCAAGTTACCACGTTAAGGATATAGAGAGCATGGACATCGCCCCTCCCTCCTAAGGTTCCACTATGCTCAAACTTTGAAAGACTTTCTCAAGATCTTTAGGAAAAGAAAACTGCTGGAGGGACAGAAAATCTCTGTGGCATTAAATAGAAGACTCTTTCATTCTGTAGCACTTTATGATCAATTCTACATACGTTCTGATGTCCGTAATAATTCTGTGAAGTTTTGAAAGCAGAAATACTATTCACAATAAGAATATCTAGTCACCTCATAAGGTTTTTTCCTTCACTATTCGTTAGTTTAGATCTCTCTTTTACATCACAAAGCTTCACGAAGCAATGCAACATTCTCAATTTCTTTGAGTTATCCCAGACATTATGTGTGTCTGAATGTCCTCATGTACTTCAATATCTTCTCAAATATCTATCCATTTAATGGTTGTACTGACCTGGCCAATGATATCAGAGAACAGCTCTTTACATGTGGAGGAAGTACCAGATTATTGCTATGAAGGGGAGGGCAATGGACCCTATCAT
Source organism: Panulirus ornatus (assembly GCF_036320965.1). Classification (NCBI taxonomy): domain Eukaryota; kingdom Metazoa; phylum Arthropoda; class Malacostraca; order Decapoda; family Palinuridae; genus Panulirus; species Panulirus ornatus. The sequence goes on along the minus strand of NC_092294.1, from coordinate 13,012,348 downwards.
CTTGTGGGGCTGACACTCTGACTTCCCTTTGTGTGAGCGTCCGCTTTACCTAAATAGGGTTTTCAGTCGCCTATTTACTAACACTGAGGGATAACAAATGAGAGAAGACCTTCTGATACTTCATCAGAAGGTTTTGTATCCTACAGAATTGTCATATTCCAGGTGCTTATACTCGCCTGGCTTCAACAAAGACAATGTTGATGTAAGACACATGCAAACGTACATATATATACACTTCCAGTAAGTGAGGAACATACATGCCCACACATACAAATACATGCAATGTCACTCGAGGTACGAGTATGTAAAGGTATATACACAAACACATGCAAATACACACGTAGATATATGCATGAATATACGACAACACATGCACGAATGAGTACATACATACCTAAACATTTCCATGCTTATGAAGTGCATTTATGGTTGAAGTGAGTTAATATGAGTTCCTCACTATGTTGGTTTGAAGTTCACCAATCTCTTTGATGTCAGGACATCGAAGGACCATCTGTGTGTGTGTGTGTGTGTGTGTGTGTGTGTGTGTGTGTGTGTGTGTGCGTGTATAGGATCGTACTAAAAGATCAAAACCTTTGTTAGTAGTGTGAGGTGAGCCCAACCTTCTCGTCTTTACAGTAACCTTTCACCTCTCTCGGCTGGAAAGCCAATTAAAGTTGAGCAGACAGACCTTCGACGATCTCTCTCTCTCTCTCTCTCTCTCTCTCTCTCTCTCTCTCTCTCTCTCTCTCTCTCTCTCTCTCGACACGAGGCAAAAGTTCAAGTTCTCTGTACTGAACAGTTGACGAAGCAGGTAAGCTATGGGCACGGCAAGCATCGTGTGTCCAAACACTACATATGTATATATATATATATATATATATATATATATATATATATATATATATATATATATATATATATATATATATATATATATATGTGTGTGTGTGTGTGTGTGTGTGTGTGTGTGTGTGTGTGTGTGTGTGTGTGTGTGTGTGAAAAAAGAAAATATTAATCTTACAGTAAAATGATTTGTGTCTGGTATGCAGCAGGCTGATGAAATATGAGGATGACCCACAATTTTTGCTGTAAATCAATACTGTGCAGAAAGAGAGAAGGAACCCGACTATGGTTACCGGGTTGTCAGGAGAGTTTTATGTTCGGCTCGAACCATAAACTGATGGTTTAGAGCAGCGGGGAAAGTAGTGGTGGAGAAACCTGACTATCCATGAGACGATGGGAATGTAAGGTATACCAAAACACGAGAAGGAATGGTAATATGGACCTTTCAAACCACTTTGATGTGGTAGATTACGATTAACTTTATCTGAGAACATCAGATTTTCAATTGACAAAATATCTGAATCACGACTATTGATTTAGACCGTGTTAAACAAGGTTCAATAGACAAAATATCTAAATCACGACTATTGATTCAGACTGTGTTAAACAAAGTTCAATAGACAAAATAACTGACAATTGTTCATTGATAAAGAGTGTGTTGTTCCATGGTGATTCAACCATTTTATGAGATTCTGTGACATTTGTGGCTTGTACCCGTTACCAACTGAAGCAAGGTGATTGTCTGTTCTAATGACCTGACATCCCTGACACCTCCAATAGGACTGTGGTTTGACCTCTGACACATTAACTATCTTTAAGGGTCGAGCGTCTGCATATTTTCACAAGCCAGACGATATCCGCTTAAAGGTCATGATAAACTACGTTGCCCTTGACCTTTGAACCAAGAGTCTCACCTCATAAGTGTTCCCAGGCTTCATTCCACTACAGCAACTTTACATAGTGTATGGTAAGTAGACCAAGCTAGCTAGCTAGACAGCAACATGGATAGAATGTATCATTAAACTGGTAAGTAGACCAAGCTAGCTAGCTAGACAGTAACATGGATAGAATGTATCATTAAACTGGTAAGTAGACCAAGCTAGCTAGCTAGACAGTAACATGGATAGAATGTATCATTAAACTGGTAAGTAGACCAAGCTAGCTAGCTAGCCAGCAACATGGATAGAATGTATCATTAAACTGGTAAGTAGACCAAGCTAGCTAGCTAGACAGTAACATGGATAGAATGTATCATTAAACTGGTAAGTAGACCAAGCTAGCTAGCTAGACAGCAACATGGATAGAATGTATCATTAAACTCCAGGGCTTAGGGTTTAGGGTAAGCTCCGTCACCCCCCGTATATCTTAACGGTGAAGTAGCTTTTGTCTGTGTTAGTCATGATGGTTGTGTACTTTCCAGCACATGAGTTATGGATGGTTATTATTCCGTGGTATCAGTGCCTTACGCGAACGTCTATGACTCAGTCATTGAAACACCATCCAAGGAACCTCTCCATACAGCTGTATACAATATTATATAATCATACAGTATTGTATAATCATACAGAAAGCATCAAGGTCATTATGTAAGGCCACTGGCTCAAACTCCCATGCCACTGCATAGTCTGTATCTATATTACTTCATGTATATTGTCTAGATTGACAGGAAAACATTAGCCATCCATCTTTTTCTTTCATTTAATATTTACCTTAATGCTTCACTCTGAACCTTGCTCGCTGTCCTTCACCAAGTGAACTATTATCTTAAGGCAAGTGTGAGAGGGTCTCCTGTGTTGCTAGATGGTGGTGGGTTTGCCATTCACCGCTCCCTCCCCCCACAATGTTGGCTTCGCTCTATTGGTATAAAGTGCTATGGCTATTGACAACCTGTCGTTATAGGTCATTTCTCCCTACCCTCCTTGTTTCTCCTGCCCTGACCCTCATAACCCCAGAATGTAACTGTTCGAGTGAGGACTTTGCCTTCGACTCACTTAACTTAGACTTGGGTGTAGAGGTCACACGTTTACCCTGGAATGTAAACCGATTACAATTCCTGTAGCCACCCACACCCCACTGACTCTCAACACAGTGCGTGTGCAAAGGGCAATATAAGAGCTCAGTTCTGATGGTGTTGGTGATGATGAGGAGGGAGGGTATATATATATATATATATATATATATATATATATATATATATATATATATATATATATATATGATGGTGGTGATAGTGAGGGAGGAGTTGATGGAGGGGGTGGAAGGTGGTGATGGTTGAAGATGTTGATAGAGGAGTGGTGATGTAGAGGATAATACTAGTTCTGGAGGCCATGATGGTGATTAGAATAGTGATGATGGTGAGTGATATATATATATATATATATATATATATATATATATATATATATATATATATATATATATATATATATATATATATATATATATATATATATGACTGTATACAATGTCTGTTTGATCAGTAGGTACCCCTCAGCCATATTCGTCATACAGAACTCACTGAGTCAACGCAAATTGGAATGTGGCTCATGTTGGGCGAGGTTTGATCCTCTGGGATTTACAGCTGGCTTCCCACACATCTCCCTCGTTAATGGAATGTTTCTGGGATTCATTTACATAAATCCCGGGCGTCACAGCTGGGACTTAAATGAACGTGTTTTCTTTTCTTTCAGAATGAAAAGGGGGGGGGGGGGGGTCTCGAAATAAACGAGTTAGATTGTTTTCTGAAAACAAACGAGTTTTTCATAGTGTTATCGGGGTTTTCTTAGGGTACACGAGGTTTCTATGGATATTCACGATTTCTGAAACGAAACGAGTTTTCTGAGGATTATTAAAAATCTTTTAGAATTATCAGGAGGAAGAGGAGGTTGGTCAACTAATTATAAACCTCAAAGTGTTTAGAATTATTTTGATGTGTTTCTTGCTTACCTAAGAGCTACTAGACTCACTCAGTTCTTCAAGCAGGTATTGGGAAAGTATGACCCACTGATTGGTGTGCTTAGAGCCGTGTTATACACCAGAAAACATAGCAGTTTGAGCCGATATCATCTCCATCCTTTCATCAAAGGAATTACCTATGTCATCCTATTCTATCCTGGACATGGTGCCCTTCATGTTGATTTTATTATCATGTCTCTGTCAATATACAGTGACGAGTGGGGAGGAGTCTTTTGCTTTACTATTCCGCCTCCATCTATAGATGTAATAAGCAGGAGCCATTTGCCTTACTATCCTGCCACATTTATGATTACAGTAAGGAGGAAATTGTTCTTCTCTGTCGCGTCTTCATTTGTTCAGATCAAGAATTTATGGTGTTATTATTGTCCTCTCGTAGATAACCTCGTCGTAGACAGTAAGGCCTTGCACTATCTGTCTTTTTCATGTACTTCCTGTGCCTTACTGCAGTGGTAAAGTGTTGATTGAACCTTTGTTAAGTAAAATGTTCGACGGGTAAACAAGTGTAATGCTTGCTGGAATATAGTTCAGTTTTTGATGCTTAGGAGGACGCTATTGTGCAGCAGGAGGCTGGATACGAGACACCTTCCCTGGCTGGAACTGGAAAGTAACGATTCCAGGAGATCTTGAGGATCTTCCAGGAAACAAATCAACTATTCTTCTTCTTGGCTGGCTACTCGTACACATCTCGAGATCTATCTCCTCTTCCAGTCCATTTCATCAACAGCTCGAATAGAAGGTGCACACGAATTTCTAAGAGACCCACATATTGACTGTGGGAATTCCTTACCACACCTCTTGCGCTCTTTCAATACCGGATTCGAAATCATTTGTGGCTCATAAAGTCCAGTGATAGCTTCAAGGGAGAGAATCCTTGAATCGAAAGCTTCTTGACGATACAAAAGAGCATTCCAAAGTGGTAAAAATCGGATCGAATAATTCAGAGAGGAATAGAATATTGTTTTCGACTTGCTTTATTTGAGA